>NW_024962335.1:3506369-3539787 GCF_019238085.1 Lagopus leucura | reverse complement strand
CTTTCCCTTTCCCTTTCCCTTTCCCTTTCCCTTTCCCTTTCCCTTTCTTTTCCTTGCAATTGCAGTATACTCTCAATGTTCATAAGCTATGTAATGTGTGGTCTAAGTACAGTCTTCAAATTTTATCTCCTCTGTATTTGATTAAATATTATGGAAATTAAAAACCATTTTAAGTACTTAATTACTAATCTGAATAAGAACCTAACTTTAAAGTATGAGCTTGAAGAAAGCTGAGGGCAAGCATGGATTAAATTATTTGTGCTGTCTAAATTCTCATCCAACCCTTCCATGTCTGTGGAAAACTAAAATACATGTTTAAAATTCCCTGCACTGCTGTTTATTAAATATTCATTTTACTGCTGTAATTCCTTCCAGAATTAAAAAGGCATATTGTACATATATGTAGTACAATCTGAGATTCTGCTATGATTTTCCATATATAGGATGTATTCCTTTATATACAAGGCAGGAAAAGTTTAAAATGTCATACAACTTTATTTGTCTCTTACAATGTTCAGTATTTCATTCTCTGTGGGTAAATTTTTAGACTGCTGCTCTCTGACATTATTTTTTGTCAGCCAAGGTAAGTAATTCAAATATATTCATCTGTCTATGTTCTTGTAAGGTCACCATTCACTTCAGTGTCACAATGAGAAATAAACACAGAAATCTATCTTGTAGTCTTGCTGAACCAGGGATCTCCTGGAGAGAGTCGAGCGGAGGACCACAAAAAATGACAAAGGGCCTGAAGCACCTCTCGTATGAGGAAAGGCTGAGTGAAGGTCTGTTCAATTCAAAAGAAAACTCAGAGGGGATCTGATTAATGTTTATAAATATCTTAAGTGTGGGAGACAAAGGGACGTGACAAAGCTCTTTTCAGTGGTCTTTTGGGACAGGACAAGGGGAAATGGCCAGAAACTCAAGCATAGGAAGTTAGAATCATAGAATCATAGAATCACCAAGGTTGGAAAAGACCTTCAAGATCATCCAGTCCAACCGTTCACCTATTCCCAGTAGCTCCCACTGTCCCTCATGTCCCTCATGTCCCTCAACACGACATCCAGCCTTTCCTTGAACACCCCCAGGCTCGGTGACTCCACCACCTCCCTGGGCAGTCCGTTCCAGTGCCTGACCACCCTTTCTGAAAAGTAATACTTCCTCATGTCCAGCCTGAATCTCCCCTGCCGTAGCTTGAAACCATTCCCCCTGGTCCTATCACTAATGACACGAGAGAAGAGGCCGACTCCCAGCTCACTACAACCTCCCTTCAGGAAGTTATAGAGAGCAATAAGGTCTCCCCTGAGCCTCCTCTTCTCCAGGCTGAACATTCCCAGCTCCTTCAGCCTCTCCTCATATGGCGTGTGTTCCAGACCCCTCACCAGCTTTGTTGCCCTTCTTTGAACACGTTCCAGGGCCTCAATATATTTCTTGCAGTGAGGGGCCCAAAACTGGACACAGTACTCGAAGTGCGGCCTCACGAGTGCTGAATATAGGGGAACAATCACCTCTCTGCTCCTGCTTGCAACACTGTTTCTGATGCAAGCCAGGATGCCATTGGCCTTCTTGGCCACCTGGGCACACTGTCGGCTCATGTTCAGCCGAGCATTAATCAATACCCCCAGGTCCATTTCCTCTACGCAGTCCTCCAGCCACACCGCCCCAAGCCTGTAGCGTCGCCTGGGGTTGTTGTGGCCGAAGTGCAGGACCCGGCATTTGGCCTTGTTGAAACTCATCCCATTGGCTCCAGCCCAGCTCTCCAGCCTGTCCAGATCCCTCTGTAGGGCCTCGCTACCCCCAGGCAGATCCACACTTCCAGCTAATTTGGTGTCATCTGCGAATTTACTGAGGGTGCACTCAATGCCCTCATCGAGGTCATCAATAAAGATATTGAAGAGGACAGGCCCCAGCACCGACCCCTGGGGAACACCACTCGTGACCGGTCACCAGCTGGATTTAACTCCATTCACCACCACTCTCTGAGCCCAGCCCTCCAGCCAGCTCCTCACCCAGCCAAGAGTGTACCCATCCAAGCCGCGGGCTGCCAGCTTCGGCAGGAAAAGTTCTGCACAAATATGCAAAATAACTTCTTCATGGTGAGAATAATGGCGTACTGGAACATGCTGCCTAGAAAAGTTGTGGAGTCTCCTTCTCTGGAGATATTCAATACACTGGACCCCTACCTGTGCAGCCTGCTGTAGGGAGCCTGCTTTGGCTGGGGGGCTGGACTCATTGATCTCTAAAGGTCCCTTCCAGTCCTTACAATTCTGTGTTTCTGTGATTTTTTCTAGTGAAGAACAAGAGTCTGCATGCCACATTCATAAAAATCTGTGTTAATGGAGGTAACCCACCATCACTGCCATCACTGCTGAAACATACCCCCCACCACCTCATGGTGCTCACATCCACTGTTTGGTCTTCATAAACACTCAGCATGCATCCATGAATGTCAGTGGGTGCCATTTTTTTCTGCATGGAGAAATTCAGTGACACACCTTTGTTTCATACGCATTTCCATGTCAGATGCCATTTTGCCAGATTGCCTCTCTTCTGCCATTTCTCACACGGCAACAAAATATAATGAAATATTGTTGGGAAGGTTCAACCTCTGCTGCTCTATCCACCACTGACATTGAAGGCCAACATAACAAAATAGGCGGCATTATTTTCAGAGCTTTTTCTCAGGTACTGTAAGTATAATAATATTTTTGTGTTATGATTTGTCAACTATACCTGTTCATTGATTTAACCATTTCATATCTATATATTCATATACATTTTTTTTGGTCTATTTCTAATGGGTAATACTATGTATTTTTACATGCAATGATGTTCTGGTTTTATAATTTTTTTTGCTGTTTTTGTTCATTTGTTAGTTCATTGTTTGTTGTGAGTTTTAATGTCAATATTTCTTTAAATGACACTATAATTTTTTTTTTTTATCAATTTAAAATTATGTGAATCAATTACTCACTGATACATCTGTAGAGGATTCATGTGAGTTTGTAAAGAGTGAGGGGACTATAAAAACAAATGGATAAATAATTACATAATGTCTAACATTATGTCACATCAGTGCTATTGGAAACAACAAAGGTGAACTCAGTGGGGGAAGGAGAGATCTTGCCAACTATGCCTGCACACATTTCAGCAGGGGGAGAATAAGACCTGCTGAAGCCCATCTGACTCATTTCCAAAATATTCTAAATCTTGAAATGCACTTGCAAGGGTAGTAGTGTCACACCTTGGTCACAACATTAGATTGTTTGGTATTCTTTCACCTTAATTTACACCAAGAAGACCTCAAGTCTTTCAACTTCTGTATGTTATCCAGTGTAGACCGGAGCCAGGTCATGAAAGGACGCTTTCCACAAATTCTCCTCCAGTGTATCAGCAGCTTCTTCACCAAATTTGAGACACTGAGTTTACATTGGTCCTCAGCATTATTGTAGGGATCCATAAGTAAAACATTTTTCAGTCAGTCTGCCTTTGTCTTTTAATGAGAGATGGTAACTAGGCTATTGTTTCTTTTAAATGCTTCCCCTCAAGAACCAAGAAAGAGGCCACGTTTTCCAAAGTACTCTGAACTTAGAAGTTGTTCAAAGTCTAATAACAAAATTGGGCATAATGTAGTCTGTACAGTATTCTAAATGCTTCAGAGACTGTTCAGATTTTTATCAGATTTGTCTTCTCTAGTGATGGTAATTAAAACTAAAACAGAGGAATATACTTAAATTTTAATTTCTCCCATGACTGAACATTATTTCTTCTTAGTGGTATGGTTATTTGTATGTATTATTTATTCAAATTCTCAAGTATGCCTTGAATGCTTCTGATAAATTATCATTTACAAGAAAATGTTGTATTACTGACATGAATTAAAGAGCATAACTAAGAATTCCTAAACTACAAGAAATATTGAAAATCTTCCATGTAACTGGAGATATGTTTTGTAATTTTTTTTTTTTTTTGCTAGTTTTTTTGAAGAAAAACTATTTAAGAATTAGAATTCACATATGAAGAGGGAAAAGATTTTAAAGAAGCTGGGGGAAGTGACACTTTATCTAATGCAGACTGATCAAAAGACAGTGAGTCTTAAGAACAGAGGATAGAAGCTCTAGGTTGTGAAAGTCCTACTGCCCTATATTCACAGCTTGAATTAATCACCTCATGATCAGTAAAACTAGGAGACTGGGAGAAAAAGTAATGTGCCTGGTGTAGTTAGGAAAATCTGTAAGAGGTCATACAGATCAGATGTCTGAGAAACAAGGAAGATTATTCAGACATTTTTATTTCATGTCATAATAATTATTGCCTACTCTGATTTGCAAACGGTTATATTTTCTTTAAAGAATAGTATAATCTTCCTTAAAATAAATAAAAATCATGGCAGTAATGATTGTATACAATTCACTGACACAGTGCTCTTTCCTTAATAAATATTATTGTATTTCATGTTTGTAGATCATCCATAACACATAGGAAAAAAATAGCAGTGCAAGAATACTTAGAAAAAAAAAGGGAAATAATAGTCTTATGTAAACTTTTCTGACTGAAAATCTCTGTAACACTGTCTTAGGATACCTGCAGCAGCTTCAAACAAGTGGTGCAGACTGAAGATGAAGAATGCAGACTGCTGACTCTGCTGCAATTTAATACAAAGTCCATTGGCATTAACATAAATAAATTTATCTTTATGTATAGAACTCATTCTAACAGCTAACTCTTGAACTAGACATCTGATAAAAGGGCAAAAACTCTGCACAGTATGAGACATTCATGGTATATAATCTCTAACTGTTCTTGAGATTCAAATCACAAGGTCAAGTTTTCTAATCCAAAGGAAGAACTGAATTCTATTTGTCCATTTCTTTAAGAACATTTAGTACAATGATGAAAGCTGATTTCAAGAGGCATAAAATGGAGATTTAAATTAGCTACTTAGCAACATAGAGGAAAAGCACTATGTATGTATGTATATTGCATTTTCTTTTCCTTTCTCCTGTTTTGTTTTTGCCATTTTTACCATGCTGCTTCTGTCATTATCTAATAACTTAAGAAAAGTGAAAAACTCCAGAGTACAGTAGTACAATTAGAAAAGGTGTAGATGTGTAGCAAAGGGAGAGCTATCATTTCTGTTTATTTATAACATAAATGCTCATGTCTTAGCAATATCTTAACTTTTATCCTTGATTATGTTATTAAATTATACAATTGCAATCTTCTCAGTCCAGCAAAAAACATGTTCTCATACAGCAAGCCTGTTAAGAAACGACCATTCCATTCACTAAATAGTATTTTCTTCAATTTATTTATCTTAACTCCAGCTTAAAGGGCAGAAACAGCAGTTTTTTCCATATTAAACAACTGTGAAGAGGTCATTCATTTCCAAACTGGATCTTAATTACATAAAAAATCCACTATCAGAGAAATCTCCCTCCTCTCCCCAGTCCAAGTTAAGTCTGAACTAAGTTTTATTTCTTATTAACCAGTAATTATTAACCAAAACTGTCATCTTATTTGCCTACAGAATCAGCATGCAAAATCCTCTTTTGGCCTTAATATATTTTAGAAGGTAGAACCAGTACTGCCAATTTCTATACACATGAACTTATTGTATGAGCCCATGGGAATTTCGTATTCAGGATGAATTTAAGGTTTCTATCCATATGGTGAAATCTCTCCCAGCTTGTCCTGCAGTTGATAAATTATTTCAGCATCTGCTGCAGGTGACTTATTATACAGCAATTTGTCAAACTCTCTCCCCATTTTACTGCAAAGAGACTGTTGCTAATTTCTTCATCATTTGTTGCAGCAAAAGCTAATGAAAAAATATTGTTTTCTTAAAATCATCTCAAGCAGAACTTGTAAGAGCTGCCTCTTGCAGTGAGCAAGATGCCCACCACAAAAATCATTTGAAGCTCTATGTAGTAGTTTAATAATAGTAGTTTAATATCTCTATGTAGTAGTTTATTTATGTACACACAGTTAGTATAGAGCAGTCATTATGAGTACTGATGAAGAGTTAAAATAAGAGGTATAAACAGAAATAATCATTGTTAGTGTTAGCATAATCACTTTATGCCTAAAGTTAAGGAATTCTGCCAGCTGAAAAAAATAAATGAAACAAAAATTACAAAAACAGTAGCAAATGGGATAAAGGAATCATTTAGAAATACAGGATAATAGGATAGGATAGGCCCATGAAATGTGGAAAAAGGGTATGACTACTTGGGAAGAATATAGGAATGTTGTCAGGGCCTGCAGGGATGCGACAAGGAAGGCTAAAGCCCACCTGGAATTAAATCTGGCAAAGGGGATAAAGGATAATAAAAAAGGCTTTTTTAAGTACGTTAACAGTAAAAGGAAGACTAGGGAGAATGTGGCTCCCCTGCTAAGTGACGGAGGTGTGCTGGTAACGGGGGATGCTAAGAAGGCGGAGATACTGAATGCCTTCTTTGTTTCTGTCTTCAGTGAAAAAGTTCCCCCTCGGGAATGCGAGACCCTGGAGGTTAGTGAGAGGATCTGGGGAATGGAAAACCTCCCTTTAGTCAGAGAAGAGGTGGTCCGAGAGCGCCTAGACAACACCAATGTTCACAAATCCATGGGACCTGATGGGATGCATCCACGGGTGCTGAGTGAGCTGGCAGAGGTGATTGCTGAACCGCTTTCTGTCATCTTTGAGAGGTCTTGGAGGACGGAGGAGGTGCCTGAAGACTGGAGGATAGCCAATGTCACTCCGGTCTTCAAAAAGGGCAAGAAGGAAGATCCAGATAATTACAGGCCAGTCAGCCTCACCTCTGTCCCTGGAAAGGTGATGGAACAGCTTGTGCTGGATGTCATCTCCAGACAACTGGAAGAAAAGGAGTTTATCAGGAGTAGTCAGCATGGGTTCACCAGGGGGAGGTCGTGCTTGACCAATCTGGTAGCCTTCTATGATGTTGCCTCTGGCTGGGTGGATGGGGAGAGAGCAGTGGATATAGTCTACCTTGATTTCAGCAAGGCATTTGATACTGTCCCCCATGACATCCTTATAACAAAGCTGAGGAAGTATGGGATAGATGAGTGGACAGTGAGGTGGGTTGAGAACTGGCTGACTGGCAGAGCGCAGAGGGTCATTGTTGGTGGTGCAAAGTCTGGCTGGAGACCTGTAACTAGCGGTGTTCCTCAGGGGTCTGTGCTGGGTCCGGTCTTGTTCAACATCTTCATCAATGACCTTGATGAGGGGATAATGGCCACCCTCAGCAAGTTTGCTGATGATACGAAGTTGGGAGGATTGGCTGACATGCCTGAAGGCTGTGCTGCCATTCAGCAAGACCTGGACAGGCTGGAGAGCTGGGCAGAAAAAAACCGGATGAGGTTTAACAAAAGCAAGCGTAGAGTCTTGCATCTGGGGAGGAATAATTGCATGCACCAGTACAGGTTGGGGGATGACCTGCGGAGAGGGACCTGGGTGTCCTGGTGGACGACAGGTTGGCCATGAGCCAGCAGTGTGCCCTTATGGCCAAGAAAGCCAATGGCATTCTGGGGAGCATTAAAAAGAGCGTGTCCAGCAGGTCGAGGGAGGTGATCCTCCCCCTTTACTCCGCCCTGGTGAGGCCTCATCTGGAGTACTGCGTCCAGTTCTGGGCTCCCCAGTACAAAAAAGACAGGGATCTCTTGGAAAGAGTCTAGCAGAGGGCCACAAAAATGGTGAAGGGCCTGGAGCATCTCTCCTATGAAGAAAGGCTGAGTGAACTGGGTCTGTTCAGCCTTGAGAAAAGAAGACTGAGAGGGGACCTGATCCAGGTCTATGAATATCTAAGCTGTGGGGGGCAGAATGGCGAGGATGGACTCTTTTCAGTGGTGAGTGGAGACAGGACAAGGGGAAATGGCTGGAAACTGCAGCACAGGAAGTTCCACACAAATGTGCACAAGAACTTCTTTACAGTGAGGTGACAGAGCACTGGAACAGGCTGCCCAGGGAAGTGGTGGAGTCTCCTTCTCTGGAGATGTTCAAGACCTGCCTGGATGCCTACCTGTGCGACCTGCTGTAGGGAACCTGCTTTGGCAGGGGGGGTTGGACTCAATGATCTCTGGAGGTCCCTTCCAACCCCTACAATTCTGTGATTCTGTGATTCTGTGATAATATGCAAGAATCAGAGCTATCCACTATATTAAGGAATGTGAGACATTTATTTGTGCCTGATCTCTAAGAGATGAATAGTTTATGTAGAATTATCTGGATCTGAGAAAAAAAAAAAGAAAATTAACACCCGAAGGTATGATAATACATCTATACAAATATTCTTATTAAGGAAACAATTACTCTAAAAATGCTTCATTTATTTAATTCTGAGGAAATTAGATTTTCTGTAAGGCTTACAGTCTGACTAACTTCATGAAAATAAACTAGCAAATAGTTTAGTGTCATATTGCAAATCTTTGAGGAGGAAGTACCTTCATGTCCATAGGTAAGAAGTCATGATTGTTCCACTTAACCTGGCCTTGTAAAGCCCTGTCTGGATTATTGCATCTGAGTCTGGATCCCCCAACACAGGAAAGATGTGGAGCTGATGGAGAGGGTCCAGAGGAGGGCCATAAAGATGATCAAAGGGTTAGAGCACTTCTACGAAGACAGGCTAGAGAAAACTCTAGGGAGACCTCATTATGGCCTGTTAATATTTAAAGGAAGCCTATGAACAGGAGAGAAATTAACTTTTCTTGTGGTCTGATGGTGAAAGGACAAGATGGAATGATCTTAAACAGATTAAAAAATTAGATGACAGGAGGAAGGTGACAGGAGATGACAGTGAGAAGGTGGTGAGATGCTGAAATAGGTTCCCCAGAAAGGCTATGGATCCTGTGTCCTTGCAGGTGCTCAAGGCCAGGGTGGATGGTGCCCTTGGTAACTTGATCTAGTGCTTGATCTACTGGTCAGCAACTGTGCCCATGGCAGGAGTGTTGGGACTAGGTTATTTAGATCCCTTCCAACCCAAGCAACTCTATGATTCTATCATTCAATGAAATTGTAGAGGGAATATAAAAACTAGATTACTATCATGAGAAAGTTTAGAGGGAGATACCCAGCCAGTTGAAGCTGTCAATACTGGCATTTCTGAAAATTAACATATTTATTTTAGTTTTTAGACAACCTATTTTAGAAGTGTTCTTTATAATTAGAAAACTTTCTAAGAAAATGTTATCTTTGCTTTCTATATTAATTCAGATTTAAAGAATAACATTTGAGTTTCCAATTGCATTTTATAATCTCTTGTTTGTATATTAAACTCTCACAGACAGTATGCTTTTCTTCAAGGACTCAGAATCACCACAACCACCATATATATGAAAATAGTTTAAAACTTTTATTAAAGAAAAAAGAAGGTCTGTATCTAAGCCTGCAGGTTTATCTGATGTATTGCACACCTTAGATCCTAAAATGGCATATAGTAAACCCTTGAATAAGACTGTAGTTTATTTTTTAAATTCTAAAAGATTTGAATCTATGACCCGTATCTTCCACAAGTCACAAATCTTCTCTGAAATTGAACCTTTAACTGTTAATACTTTAGCACTATTTAATCTTGTCCACTTGACTACTTTGGAGAATTTCAAAAATCACAGTTCAGCCTGTAAAAAAAAAACAATTACTTTAACTGCAGCGAATGTTTCTGGTGCTTCGTTACAAACTCACTTGTCAAAGGCATTAGTACATTTCATATACACACATACAAAAGAACAACAAAAATAAAAAATAAAATCACAACCAACACTAAAAAGTATACTTACTGAAATCCAGCTAGATAGACACGTTAGCTGAAGTTCAGAAAGTACTCACACAGCTTATACACTGAAAATCAATAAATATGTAGTAATCTGTTTTTCTTAAGGTATTTTTAATGCCTTTGCCATGTTTGAAACCTACTATGAATGCAGAAATCAAGACAAGCCATAAATATGACTCCTAGCAAAATAAATAGCTTGCTATTTTGGTTACTGGTCTTAATAATACATTATTTTAGAGAATCCATGCTTAATTTGCACGAATATTTCTTTAAACCTCATATAAGTTTCTGTTATTTAAATTATTAATTATTGAACAATGAAGGAAAAAGTCTGTAAGGATACGTAGATGTTTATGGGGTTGTACACATTTACCTTGAGTATGATCTCAAACTTTGTCAAATACCCATTTCAAACATATTTTAAAGGTTATTGTACATTTTAAACACTTGTAATTGCCCAATTTATATTAAAATATCATCTGAATTAAAAGAGAATACACAAAGGGTTGCACAAAATCTTTTTGGCATACTGTAGCAGTTATGTGTTCCTGATAGCCTGAATGCTGAACAAAGAATATATGTCCTGTTCTGAGTCCTGTCAAATCAGATAAGAAAAACATTTCTTTTTTCTTCTCTTTGATTACTGGAAGCTAGATAATGGAGCATAAGGGCTATGAATAACTCACACACTTTCTCCATTACTATCATATTCAATTATCATAACAGAAATTATATGTGTGCAGTAAAATAGTAAACAGTGAAATTCTAGGTATTACATCAGATGGATTTCACTACATTATTTTATCCACTTTATAGTGGAAGAATGAAAAAGACACATGCAACTTTTCATCTTATTAAAGCTGATTAATTCTATTTTAAAATATGTCTTTAAAGCCTATTGGAAAAATAAAGTAATAAAAGTATTTTAATATTACTACTGGTTATGTCTTTGTTGCTTCAGAGAAAAGGCACTTTCTGTCATAGCAACAAGAATTGTGGAGGTGATCCTTGACTTTTTCCTTCCTTCCTTCCAATCTTCTTTTCGTATTTCAGTTGCCCTGACAAAATTCTGCAATGCATATTTGGCCTAAGGTAAACATCTTCTAAAAGCTATAAAATACAAATAATATAATTAAAGAAAATATATGGAAGTGGTAGTTATTGACCTAGTGGAAGTGGCAATCAACTTTCCATTAACCTAAATAATATTGAGCTGAACTGTGGATAAATCTAGAAAATCTCTAACATTTATAGCAGTAAATTAATCAGTAGTGAGTAATATTGCCTGGTACTGGAATTCCATTATCTAAGACGTTGAGCTATTCAGCTGAACTTCTCGCTCATTTTTGTCCATACTAAATTTCAGTCAGTTAAATAACACCCAGAAGAACTGGCCAGTAAATGTAAGCCAGAGCACATTAACAATCAATAATTTTATATGGCCATCAGAAAAAGAAATAGAAAGAGCTCTTGTCCTCTGTATCTGTTATCTGCAAATAACCAGCTTTTGTTCAAAAATTTTGTTAATTTTATATCAGCGATTGACATGCCAGACTTGGTTTGACTACTGCAGTCGCTTGGTTCTCTGCTCCACTTCCACTTTGCCCATAATTGGATTAAGTGAATCGTTAAAGACTGTGGCCTTGCCAGCATTGAGCCTCAGCTGACATCTAAAGCTGCAGCAGAAAAGTTCAACAGTACAGTTCAAAAGTTCTGCAAAGTTCAACAGTACTATTTGAACCCTAACAGGCCTAAGGGATCCAGCATCAAAGTGCTTCCCTGGGAGCTGTGCTTTGGCCCTTTGTCACTTCGGCAAGTTGCATGTTGGATCATTTTGCCTCAATGAGCTTAGATCTGGGACTTCACTGTCCATTGGGATCTTTCTGTGTTATGTACTTTGTAAGCAATGTAGCTGCCTGCATGTGCCTGCACCTCACTAACCAGGGTAAGTCTGAGTTGTTTCTATGCAACATAATTTTTATCTTTAAAAGATTACTTATATTTTCGCAGAATCAAAGAATCATAGAATGACATGAGTTGGAAGGGACATTAAAGAAATCTGATTTCAGTTTTCCTGTCATGGACAGGGCTGCTACTCACCAGATCAGACTGCCCAGGGCCTCATCCAAGCTGGTCTTAAACACCTCCAGGGATGCAGCATCCACTACTTCTCTGGACAGCTCATTCCAGTGCCTCACCACTCTCTGCATACAGATATCCTCCTAACATCTAATTTAAATCTCCTCTCTTTTAAGTTAAAACCATTCCCTCTTGTCCTATCAATATCAGACTGTTTAAAAAGTCAGTCTCCTTCCTGTTTATAAGTTCCTTTTAAGTACTGGAAGGACACAAAGAGCCTTCTCTTCTCCCGACTGAACAAGTCCAGCTCCCTCAGTCTTTCTCATGGGAGAGGTGTTCCAGCCTTCTGATCATCTCTGTGGCCCTCCACTGGACCTTCTCCAACAGCTCTGCATCTTCCTTGTGCTGGAGTGCCCAGATATGGATGCATGGCTCTAACTTTCTTTTTCAAGAGAATGAATAGATGAAAGAAAAGCCTTTCTGTTTGTTCTCACCTCCTGATTTTAATGATGTTTTCAAACATAGTTTTAAGCAACACGACAAAAATGTAACAGTTTTCTAGTTATCATTTTTCTCTACTCAAACTGGAATTTTTTTCTCTTCATCTCAATTGAGAAGTACTAAACAAAATCAGAAAGAGTTGAAGAAATAATGAATATTCAGATGTCTGAAATTAAAGCTCTTTTTTTCTGTAATTATTATTCATAGAACTGTAAAACAGAGAGTGACTATGAATGTGCAAACTGAATGAGAAACTGTCCAAGGTCAACAAATGTCAAATGCCAAAAGAGCACCATATTAATACTAACCTTTATTTCAAGTTTTATTGTAAGAATGCTTTCCACTTGTTCCTAGATTATTTACTACTGAAAAAATCTGTCAGAGCTTGCAATTGTTTATAAATCTGATTGGAGAACTTGTGCAGGCTATTGTCCCTCGAATGGACAAAGTCTCAAACTAGTCTGATCTGCATGGAGTTTTACAAATTAACAAAGTATAAGAGTAGGGTTTAGAAAATGATTTATTTATATATATTTTTTTTTGTAATTTCTGTTTTCCCTCCTTATCTCAACAGAATTCATATGGCATTTCTCACAATAACAAAAACAAACAAAAGACAACAAACAAACAGGTACTTCCCAGTAAAGAAAATATTTTGACTAGTCCTCCCACGTGCACAGCAAGATATCTATGTATGTCTATGTATTTCGTAGGATGACACAAGGCTCAGTAGTTGTCCCGTATGTTGTGTAAAATCAGGATGTTGGTAGAGTGGTCGGATAATTTTTGCCCACTATTCTCTGTTCTCATAAAGTATTTGTGAAGGACAAAATTTCCAAACCAGTGATTTAGAACTGATGGTAATCATGTTGCTCTGTGCAGGAATTAGAATGATACACAGGATGTTCTTCTTCCCAGATAGAAGAATACACTTCAAGAAACTCAGAAATATTAACTGTGGTTGGAGGGAGAGAGACAGCATAAGCTCATTAATAATATCCACATAACTGCTTTGCCAGTCATTTCCTCTATGTAGAAGAACCTCACTGAGTTGTTCTTTTCTCTGGAAATAAATACTATTGTTTGCTTGGTTTCAGTTATTATTGAATGTCTGTAATTCAAAAAAGGAACACAACAAAAAATAAAATAAAGAAATGTATTATCAATTGAAGAAAAATAAATAAATAATTTTCCTCTTTTATTATATTCATAAAACCAATATTATTCATCTTAATTGAGTAGGTCCTTTGCCTTTTTGCCAGAGGTTTTGTGAGCTTCTCTTGTATATTTTGGAATATCTAGGTGAATGGAAATATTTCCCATCACAACTCGGTATCCAGTATGCCACAGGACGTGTGCTTGAAAGAGCTTGCCAATCTTCGCTCCTCAGGTTATAGCCTTTAAATATTCAAGGTCTTTGTGGCATTTTTTAGTTTTTCAGACTGAAGTCATTATTCTTTTCAATTTTATTGTAAAATGGTTATCTCACAATAGACATATTTTGAAATAAAACATTGGAATAAAGCAAAAAAGCAGTTTTCTGTGGCATGTATGGATTGTGAAAGAGTTAGCTAAACTAGTGGGTCCTTAGAAGTTTCTTATATCTCAACTCCAATAAATTTGGACAAGTCCCTCTGTCCAATAATGAGGCTTTACATGTGGAAGAAATCATGAGAAATTTGAACAAGATTTATTCTTAGGTATATAAACTTGAACAACTTTTTGACACTGACAGGCCTATCAAAGGCATACAGTCTCCAGTTGGGCAGTGTATCCCTGCCAGCCCCATAGCAGACAGATCCTTAAGCAATTCTTTGGATGCCAATACAAACAGTATTAGAGCCAGTTCCTTTCCACAGCAAAGCCAGCCAAGACTCCAGATGTTACTAGAAAAAATGTGTATCACAAAAAGCACCTGAATCTTACAGATGTAATAGTCAATGTAAAACCTTCTCAAAGCATTTAAGATAAAAATTGAAGAAAAGCAGAACAAAGGAAGGTCTTTTGGAGCAACACAATGTAAATGTAGGAATGCAGTTGACAAGCATAAGCCAAATGGCAAAGCCTTTATATTGCTCTCTTTCTGTCCTCAGTTACTTTTCCTCTACATACTCTATCAGCCCAAGAATTAATCTATCTTTTGTTGCTTGTCAAGTCATATGTAAATGAGAAGAATGAATTTCTTAAACTACCAGTGTCCTGGTTTCAACTGGAGTTAATTTTTTTCCTAGTAGCTGGTGTGATTCTGTGTTGTGGATTCAGTCTGAAAATAGTGTGGATGACACCAACGTTTTAGTTGTTGCAGAGTGCTGCTTACACTAAATCATAGTCTTTCCACCTGGACGCCTACCTGTGCGGCCTGGTTTAGGGAACCTGCTTTGGCAGGGGGGTTGGTCTCGATCTCTGTAGGTCCCTTCCAACCCCTACAATACTGTGATTCTGTGATTTTCAGCTTTGAACAGCAAGGAGCTGGGAATGCACAAGGAGCTGGGATGGGACATAGACAGGGCAGCTGACCCAAACAAGGCAAAGGGATATTCCATACATTATGGGGTCATGCCCAGCAATAATAGTGAGGAAAAGGAGGAGAAGTGGTGGACTGCAATTGCTCAGGGACTGGCTGTGCATTAGTCAGTGGGTAGTGAGCATCAGTTTGTGCATCAGGTATTGCTTTAAAAAAAATTATTATTATTATTGTTTTTGGTGTTTTGTTTTGGGGTTTTTTGTTTTTTGTTTTCCCTTTCCTATTAAACTACCCTTATCTTGATGCACAAGCTCTCAAATATACACATTTTTTCATTCTCTCCCTATCTCACTGTGGGGGAGTAAGAAAACAGTTGCCTGCTGGGTTAAACCACAGCAACCAGAAACAGAAAGCACAAAGTACTTAGCTATAATTTTAAGAGTGTATTTTCCAGATGAGATCTGATTTAACAATGAGTAAAGAGTTTAATGTTGCTAGGTGCAGTGCAAAATTATATATGTGTGTCCAAGAAATTGAAATTGAAATTCCTTAGTATAATGAAGTACTATTTTAGACTTTCAAATGTGGGAAGCCATGTAACAGACTTTTTTTTTTTTTAATAAACTAACAATTTTAAATCTTCTGCAATTGAACATTTATTTGGTTTATCCATAAAATATCATGTTTTTTCCTGTTAAATGTAACCCCGTATTACAAGGTTTCAGTGCAAAACCTGTTTATGGATTTAAGTTGTTGTAAAATAACAGTTTTCTAACAAACTGATACACGAAGCTACTGGAACATGACATCTTTCACCTCATCACTTTAGTCCTGGAAGCAGAAGTATTGCAAGATGAAAAAGTAATTATATAATATCCAGCAGCATTTCCCCAACAACTGTTCCTGGGAAAATGGCATCAGTACAATGTGAGTTGGAAGCAGATAAATCAGTAATATCCTGTCACAGTTGAGCCTACATTTTCTCTTACTTTCACAAAGTTCCAGGATATTGAACAGATATTAGGGCAAGAAGAATTTGTTGTGATGTGATTAGAACTATTAAAATATGCATTTTCATTAATAATCTAGTACAACTGAAATTCATACAACAAAGATGTCTGGAATAGAAAGCATTTGGATTTCCAGAAAAGTCACCTTTCAGAGCCACTACCTAGGTCATATACATATATACTGGTTTATCTCATGTAAAGTCTCTTTCAGTGGCATATAAGTGTATTGTGCAAAGTAACTCAGTATCCTATATAGCTCTATTTGTAAGGAAAAGAAAAAAAAGAGAGTTATAAAACTATTTTAAGGTACTTCCTAAAATGATACACCTAAGAAAGCTATCACTTCAGAAGAATAAGGAGAGGTAAGATGAAAAGCCAAATGAAGTAAAACAAAAATATGACTTTTAAATTACTTCCTTCTCAGAACACTAGTCTTTTCGTAACCTAATAGGGAAAGCAAGCCAATAATAATTCCCTCTTTCACTACAAGTTTATATTTTGTGCCTCTTTTTGCCAGTCTTCATCAACATCGGCAAGCATGTGCTTACTGGAGTAATTTTTCTGATTTCAGAGGGATTTGCACACAGTAAAGGTAATTGTTGAATGGTGGTACTATTCTAGTCAAGTGTAAGCATTCACACAGTGTGAGTAAAGAGAACAAATTCTCTGGAAAGTGAAGGAAATCATTTCAACCCTCTCATTCCCATTAAGCAATGTGAGTTACATCAGTATGATTATGAGTGGATAAAGGGACAATTCAGAAATAAAACAGATAATGCTCATAGTTTGTGACACGCTGAGAATTAAACAGTTTCATCTCAGAAGTAGTTCTGGAGACATACACAAATAGAAAGAGACTTCTGGATCCTCTGAAGCACACCTGAACTGTAAAATGTCCTTACTTTTCTGTCTTCCATATTCCTTTGTCACACAGAGAGCTGTCTCCAACAGTCCTTAAGGTCTGGTTACATCTCTACTCTTTGAATTACAATTCACCTACTTGTTTCTTCAGGTAGTGACCTCTTGGGTTAACACTGCACATGACTTGTAGGCATTCAGAATTTAGGAGGAAACTGGGTGCTAAAAAATAAAAAAGCAGCAACAACAACAAAAAAGTCAGAAGCGTCACTTGTTTTTCTTAGGCATTTCAGTAATGTTTTTCCGCAGCAAAACAGCAAGAATTTCAAAGGAAATAAATTGTAAAATCAGAGCAGATAGTCATGTTATCTATTTTTGTATCTGTTTATGCCATAGTGAATTCAGGTAATCTTGAGAGCTATTCTGTTCTGCTTATTTTCTGTAGCATGTATTTCAACTCTTTGAAAGGGTAGATAACAGCAGGACAAGGGGAAATGGTTTTAAGTTGAGGGAGGGGAGATTTAGGCTGGATGTCAGGGGGGAAGTTCTTTACAGAGAGAGTGGTGAGGTGCTGGAACAGGCTGCCCAGAGAGGTTGTGGATGCCCTGTCCCTGGAGGTGTTCAAGACCAGGTTGGATGAGGCCCTGCGCAGCCTGGTCTAGTATTGCATGCGGAGGTTGGCTGCCCTGCCTGTGGCAGGGGGATTGGAGATTCATGATCCTTGAGGTCCCTTCCAACCCAGGCCATTCTGTGATTCTGTGATATGTATCAAGCCATATGTATTTTGCTTGAGGTAGGAAGTTTACAGTCACTGCACTGACTTTAGAAGTCACAGAACTGTACTGGGCACCAATGTTTTTCCAAAATTCCTAAATTCCCTCTTTCTCTCCCTCTTTTCAAGCTGTGTTGCAGCGTACATCATAGAATCACAGAATCATAGAATTTCTCAGGTTGGAAAAGATCTTCAAGATCATCAAGTCCAACCGCAACCTAACCATAGTGCTCTAAATCTAACAACCCTCCACTAAATCATGTCCCTGGGCACCACATTGAAATGGTTTTTAAACACCTCCAGGGATGGTGACTAAACCACCCCCCTGGCAACCCCATTCCAGTGCTTAACAACACTTTCTGTATACAAGTGTTTCCTGATATCCAACCTAAACTTACCCTGGCACAACTTGAGGCTATTTCCCCTCATCCTGTCACCTGTCATCAGTGAGAGGAGACCAACCCCGTTCTCGCTGTAAGCACCTTTCAGATATTGGAAGAGAGTAGTAAGGTCTCCTCTCAGCCTCCTCTTCCCCAGACTAAACAGCCCCAGTTCCTTCAGTCTCTCCTCATAGAGCATATTCTCCAAGCCTTGTTGTATTCTTCGGACCTGCCTCCAAAACTGAACGCAGTACTTGAGATGGGCCGTCACTGGTGCCGAGTACAGGGGCAGGATTACTTCCCTATTCCTGCTTACCTCACCATTCCTGATACAAGCCAGGATGCCATTGGCCTTCTTCAGTTATATCTGTATTCATACACACAAATTTATAATTATATCATAGATAGAGATGTTCCCCAGTCAGTTGCCAAAAACTTGGAAAGGTTAATAACAACATTAATACTGTACTCTGTTGGAAGGTTTTCTTGGATTACAAACTTACCTTACTCATTGACTTTGATTCTGTGTTCTAAATAAGAACAAAGATAATTAAAAATATGAAAGGAAAATAAATATCTGAAAAAGAAAGAGGAATTTATTGAACTGAACTTGAAAAAATGCTTCAATTTTGACTTTTTACTTAGACTGTAAAATAAGGAGTTTCTTTATATAAACTGTAAATTAAGAGACTCAGATTCTGCATAATAGGCTTTCAAGAATGTTTCTTTACATCTGCTTGATATCTGCAAGGCATACTTTTAGGGCAATTTAAACCATATATGAAAGAGTACTATAAAGTTTTCATTTAGGTCACCTCATCACTAATGAGGAATTATTCCCTCAGCACACTTTATCATGCTTTGTTCAGTTTGATTTTAAGTACTCAAAGACATGAGCACTTCTGCAGTATTCATTATCTGTTGTTCTTTCGTAAGGGTTTCTTCTCTCCATTGATTTTTCTTTTTTCTCCTCTGTGAAAAGATTGCTTATGATTCGGTCTGAACTAGCGCTGTAAGTCATGTCTCCCCTCAATGACAGACTACAAATCAAGGCATTGGTCACTTTAATTCAATTTTAGCCCTGATTTGTTTCTAAAAACTGTGATCTAAGCTTTTCTCTTGCCTAGTATCAGCTGCCTCCTACTTATTATTTTTTTTTCAGTGTTAACATTAGCAATATGTATCTACAAAATTAGGTGGAACAGCAAATTGATCCAACTGCAAATTAGTTTTCTCAATTATTAGGTTATCTGTGGAGGAATAGGGCTAGTTCTATTGCAATAATGTCCATGTTCTTAGCTAGCTTTCATCAGCTGCTCAAGCAAATGACTAAATGTCACTCAAACAAATGATTCTACCTATGTCATATTTCAGGTATAATCATTTGAAATGAGCTGGTATTAAAAAAAAAAAGAAAAACAAACAACAACAACAACAACAACAACAAAACAAACAGAAAACATGGAATTAAAAAGAAACTGAAAAGGTTTTATATAACATACAACTTGTGAAACCTAGCATTATTTCAAATGCATATACAGGTATACAGGTATACAGTGTGTCGGTTCTTTAAAAAACAAAATATACAAACAAACAAACAAAAAACAGCAGAACAGTAGTCCTTTTTTTTACTATGCCACCTTATTTGGAACTGTGCAGGATATTCTTTCCTGTTTTCTTGAAAGTTGGACGGGTAAGTATTGTAAGTTTGCCTATGTATAGCATTAAATACTGGAAGCGTACAGAAAGTGTAAATACAGGAAGTAGATGAACATTTTTTGCCTTGATTCATTCTTTGTGATGATTTTGCCTGTTATTTAGAGTTCTTTTTCAGGAATAAATGTTCTTTCTGTATAACATATTGGTGTCTGGATGACGTGCTGCATGATATGGTTCAGTACTTGTGGTGGCAATGGTGATGAGGAGACGGTTGGACTGGATGATCTTATAGGTCGTTTCCAACCTTGTGATTCTATGATTATAATGTTTACTGTAATTGTGTGAAATTCACACCTAAAATAAGTTCTTGTAGTAGATTGAGCACAAAAATGCTCAATAATTGAATAATTGTCTGAAATTAATCAGGCTTTTGTGTCTTTCTTTGCTTAATATGCATAGGCTCCAATTTGTCTAATTCCTTGTCTTCTATAATTCATTGATAAAGTTTAATTAATTTTTGGTCTATATTTTCTTCTTCCTTTGATAATTTTCCACTGCACTTTATTCAATGAGGAGTTTTATTAGCAAATCATAGAATCATTGAATTGTTTGGGTCAGAAGGCTCCATTCTTCTGTTCTAACTCCTCTGTACTGAACAGGCACATCTACAGCTAGATCAGATTGCTCAGATCCCCATCCAGCCTGGGTATGAATGTCTGTATAGATGGAATATCCACCCTTTCCCTGGGCAACCTGTTCCAGTGTCTCACTGCCATTATTGTAAAAGAAAAAAAACCCAAAACTTTTTCCTTATATCCAACCTAAATCTTCACTTTTCTAATTTGAAACAACTTTCCCTTGTCTTATCACAATGGGCCCTGCTAAAGAGTCCCTCTTTTTCTTATAGCCCTCCCCTCCTCCTTTGCATACTGAAAGGCTGATCTCAGGTTTCCCTAAAGCCCACTCTTTTCTGGGCTGAACTAAGCTCTTTCAGCCTGTTCTTGAAAGGGAGGTATTCCATTGCTTGGATTATTTTTGTATGCGCTCTGGCAGGTCCATGTCCTGCACTGTACTACATCTGGACACAGTGGTCCAGGTGAGCTCTCACCAGAGCAGAGTAGAGGGGCAGGACCACCTCCCTCAACCTGCTGGCCACGCTTTTGATGCAACCTAGGATATGATTGACTTTCAGGGCTGTGAGGCGCATTATTGGCTCATATCCTGCTTGCCATCCACAGGTAGCCACAAAACTTTTTGGCAGGGCTGTGCTCTATCCTTCATCTCCCAGCTTGTATTTATAGTGGGGGTTGCCACAACCTGGGTATATACCTTGCTTTTGGATTTGTTGAACCTCCTGAGGTTCACTTGGGCCCACTGCTCAAGCCTGGTCTTTCTGAACAGCATCCCATCCCTCAGGTGTGTACACTGCAGCACATAGCTTGATATCATCAGCAAACTAGCTGAGTGTGCAATTGATCTCATTGTCAAGGTCACTGACGAAAATATTAAAGATTATCAGTCCCAGTACTGATCCCTGAGGGATATAACTTGTCATCGACTTCCATCTGGACACTGAGACACTGACCACCGCTCTCTGATTATGATCTTGCAACCAGTTTCTTGTCCATCAAACAATACACTCATCAAATCTATACCTTTCCAAATTGGAGAGAAAGATTTTATGGGGGACCGTATTGAAGATCTTAAGTATTTATAAATTATAGAATATAAGTTACTTAATGCCTTTGTATTTAAATGAAGAACTAATTGTGATGGATGGAGAACCTTGCAATTTTTAGAAGACTGGTTAAGATTGGAAAAGGTTTCAAATTGCTATCTAAGCCTCTGAGAATTATTAAGATTCTTGAGTGGGAGGGGAAAAAAAAGACTGGATAATATATGCTACAAAGGAATTTTCTGGTCAAATGCTGATCACTGATGGAACAAATTATACATATACTTCATTTAATCTCCTCCAAATTAACTGATCAAAGCGAATACAGTTCCTCAGTCATTTCCCTTCTTTAAGTCAAGTCTTACTAGATCGTAAATTGTACTAGATCAACCAAACAATTCTTCTTTCTACACAATAGATTGCATTATAGGTGGCAAGGTTCTTAACTGAAATAATGCATTTCCCTTGAAGTCTGAGTTAGTCAGAGGTCTATGAAACTGTCGAAAGTTCTCTCCTGTTTCTGTCCCTTTTCTTAAAACTGGTTGTCAGAGTTACTGGAGAGGGTGGAGAGCCTGCAGTTGAAAAGTTCAGTAGAGGAGTTGAGTAGCATTTATGAAATCACAGTGAAATCACAACATATCTTCCAGATGAAGGCCATTCTTTTAATTCAGCTGGTCACCAAACAGAAAGAGAGCCTTAGGCTGCATTTTAAAGGAAAACTGAGATAATTCAAATATCTCGTAATAGGAAAAAAGACTTGCACACCCTTTTTGAAATTCAGGATGAACAAATCTGTTGTCTGCTCTTTCACCTTAGTTTTTAACCACCCATGACTAAATGATCAATGCAGTTTATGGGACTGCATGAAATTATTTCCACTGTACTAGTGGGTAATTCAAAAAATATATTTTTCCTTCTTAGAAAGTGCATAATTTTTGTAGTGAAACACTATTTGTTCATTGCTTGCATACCACACTTGTGAAAATCTGCACCAGCAGAGGTGGCTCACTGTTTCACGTGTGCTACATATGATGGAATAATTGCTAGGAAAATATTGTTCAAGTCCATCTTTCATGGGCCAATCAGAATGTACCAAATATGGGCTACAAGGTGAATGTGACAGGACAGAGCAATCAAGATTGGTCCATAACCTTGTTCACAATCTGATCTTTCTTTTCTGTTATTTCACTAGTTAAGCAGACAGTTTTAAATGGCTGTTCTTCCCATCCCCGTTCCTTCGTTTAATTATTTTATTCATTCAAAACAGAGTTGCCAAATATTCAGTCCTCAGGTTACATATAAACTGTGAGTAGCCTTAAGTGGCCTGATTAGAAATCAATGATATGAACTCCTTCATAGCTTGCTGTGTCATTTTGTAGAAAGTACCTTCTTGCCAAATAAAAATGTCATTTCCTTCTTAGCTTGATTTCCAGCTGGTATATGGTCGTGGAAGTCCATTATGTAAGTAACACTGAGTAAATTTTCCAGTAGGTAACACTCATCACAAGCCTAGACAGTTTAGTATACTACTGAACAGAATTCACATTAATTGGTGTATCATCCATCTTACTATTGACAATCTAGTTTTTGTCAAATTGCATGGATAATACATTTAGATGAGATATCATATTGCTAGAGATTTTTACACTATGTTATGTTATGATATGTTATCCTGTGTTATGTTAGGTTTTTTAATCTTCTTCAAATAAGGATGCACATTTAGTCAAAAATAATTTTAGGCACTAACTATTCCCTAAGCACATCCTAGCAGAGCAATTAAGAGGGATCTGCTATGGATAATTCCAATTTTTGGTTTGTTCCTAACTGATCCAGTTAGAATGTGTTATTTTCAATCTGAAAGTTAAAATCAGCACAGTATGATGTAACTCATCAGTTTCCTCTGTATGCTATAGCTTATCAGAAACAAGCATTTCTAAAGCATTCTGCAAGCCACTTAGACAGTCGCTGGATACAAGCACTCCACTGGTTAAACCAGTGTTTACAACTGAAATGCCTAAATGTTTTTTATATTGCATCGTATTTATTTCATTATATGATTAGAGTTCCATTTTATGCACTTGTGCCTCTTCAAAGTATGGTAATTTGTTCTTCGCCATAGCAAAAAACCAGATAAAAGAATTAGAGAAGGAAATAATAAATCTACCTGAGTTTATGACTTGACCCTGTCCAAGTAGCAAAGTTAATGCAAAAGATTTCTTCAAGTAAAAGAGGAGATAAAAGTAAATTAGCTAAGTAAACCCAGAGAAAAAATGCATCATTGTCTGTTAATCTTAAACAACATATTTTTTTCATAAAACACCTTCACTGGGGAGAGATACTTATTTTTCTTTTGAAAGCAATTACTCTACTGTGCAGTATATTACACTAGGAAACAACAACAACAATAGAAACTCTATACTAATAAACTGCATTAATAATGACTCCTTAAAGTGTCCCCTGTGTACTATGATGTATCTACTGCTAAGTCACACAGTAAATCTAAACTGTTCAGTAACCACTGTACAATGTAAGGCTTAACACAGCTTTCCTCATTTAGCATTCTTAAAAATGCAAAACTTACTGTAACCGCACAGTTCAAAGAGCAACACTTCCAAAGTTTATTTATTTAAATTTGTGGAGAAAACGACATAAGCTAGACCATAGAAGAATGTCAATGAGATAAATAAGAGAGAAGAAATGCACAGAGAATGCACAGAGAAGAAATCTTTGCATTTCACAAATGTCTTTGATGAAAGCAAAGGTATATTCACTGTGATTGCATTATATCTAAAGCATAGTGATTCAATGAATTGAAATTTTAAGACATAGTACCTACAGTACACAAATTATATGTTTCAGGTACTGTAAATGTAGTAAGCACATTTATAATTTCAGATAAGTTAAAGAATTGTCTGTTCTCTACTGTGTTCCATAATCTAGCTTTTTTAATTGATTGTGTCAGGAACTGAGAATGTCTGGAAATTTCTGGAAAGAAAAAAGATACTTAGTGAAACAGTCTTTCTAAAATGCATTCTTGAAACAAATGTATATTTTATTTGTCTGTTTCCAGTCTTCTTTTATGACTTTTGACCATCATGAACTCATTTCATTTATTACATATTTTGATATGAGTATTTGACTGTTCTTTGTCATTTACTCAAGATAGAATGTATAAATTTGAAAAAGTCAGAATTCTCATTACACAGATGCATAGAAAGCATCTACTGCAAGTTAAAAACTATGTCTATAGAAAATAAAATTTGATAAATATCATTATAAAGTTTTCAACAGTCCAAACCAAAACTGTCAGTACTGATTTATGATATATTCTCCCTGTGAAAATGTGTTGCAGCAGTAAGAATTTTAAAGGTTGGTTTCCATTGTCACTTCAATCTCAAATTATTTATGGCTAATTGTCGCATAATTGTCTCATGCTTTTGGTTGTGATTCTTTGCTACTATGCTGTACAGGGTGTTATGTCACATTAAATAAAAACAAACAAACAAACAAACCTATTCTGTGACTTTTGTTTTTGCTTAGATAGCTAATTAGTTATATTTTATTTACGTGAGGCCTGAAGCACAGCCACTTTTAGTTAATAAGAGTTGACTTACCACTAAGAATAATTTATTCTCTTAAGCTTTTAGTATTTAGATTAACCCTGCATAGATTTTGGATACAATTGCCAACTGTACTTAAGGCTCAAATTAAAAAAATCCCACGTTTGATATATATTTTGAAAAGATAATATTTTTGCACCAAATATTGCTGGGAGTTAATTTGTAATGTAATTATAGTACTAGAGTTGATGATACTATGGAATAATATGAGCGAATATAAACTGGTTTCATAACATTTTTAGAAAATACCAAGAAGCAATTCAGCAGTTTAGCCTGTGCTGCTAGATTAAATACAGATACTCCTATTTCCATTAAAAAGGAGATTTTTTCCACACTATTGTATCCATCACACCAAAATTCTCATAGGTGATAAAATGCAGCTTTCTATGATAAGAGATAAAACAGCAAGATAGCACATTATCACATTCTGTGAAGGCAAGATTGTCTTTTGTTTACAGAATGATTTCTAATTGCCAGTAGAGACTGACAGCTTTAGGAGTGTCTTTCTGAAATCTCTTCAGCAAAATTAAAAAATAATGTTTCTGTGGGCACTGAGCTCTTTGTGCAGGATATATGTTTTCCTGAACTCATTTCCTTTTTACAGTAATCAAAAATGTGTCAGTATTTCAAAATGGTTCTGGGTTGTACAAATGATACTGGACACCTCTTCAAAATATTTCTGTATATGTACAATTTATAAAGTAGTCCTGTTTAAGATGGGAATCTAAGAAGAAAAGGTCTGACATTTTCATATTTTGTTCTCATTTTTATTCTGAAATGCTTTGAAAACATGAGAAAGACTGGGCACACAGACTAGGCATATTCTATGTACTTTTCAACTTTCATTTCTTAATCCTGTTAAACATTATTTGCACAGTAGGTACTTACTGAGACTAGCTTTCATTTTATCTGGGGTTTTCTTCAGTGAAAGCTCTGAAAATCTGAAATACTATTAATACCATATTTTCCTTCATAGTTCTTGGCTTATGAAGTAGATAGAGAAAAGCATCTTTTAATGTACACACTTTAAATACAAATCTTTTCATCCCTGATGTGAACATTTATCCTTTTTCATTTGATAGAACTCTAATCCATTTTTCAGAGTTGTTGCAGTCAGCAGGCAAATGTTTGTAAAATGAAAATACCTTCAGGTTATCTCAAAGAAAGATTTGAACTGAATATTCTTTAGCAATTCATGTGCAGTACATTGCATTAAACATTAACCATGTTTGTCAGAGACAAAGAAGGTAAAAAGAGAAGAAAAACTCAGATTTGGGAGACTAAAATGTTTAATCACAATTTCTTCTCCAGTCTTTTTGTCCTCTTACTTCTACTTGCATAGACAAGAGATCTGTTTGCAGTATTTGGAGTATTGATTCTATTCTTATGAAAAACTGACTTTAAAAAAGGGGAAAAAAAAGGAGAAGAAAAAAAAAAAAAAAAAAAAACGGTTCTGTATTAGTGAGAAAGTTAGTTTTCCCAAGAATCATAGAATATCCTGAGTTGCAAAAGATCCAAAGAGGTTCATCATGCTGGTTCCACATAGGGCTACCTAAAAATTAAACTGTACATTTGAAAGCATTGTCTAATCACTTTTTAAACTTCAGTAGGCTTGATGCCATGACCTAGTCCAGTGACCATCTCTCTCAGTGAAGAACTTTTCCCTTAAGCACCTTCATATCTGTCATCAGTCATCAAAGACTTCAGTGCCTCTGCTCCCTTTCATGAGGAAGCAATAGGCTGCCATGATGTCTCACAGCAGTTTCAACTCCCACACATTGAACAAACCAAGTGACTTCAGCCACTCTTAATCTGTCTTCACCTGTAGATACTTCAGCAACTTCATAGCCCTCCTCTGGATGTTGTCAAATAGTTTTATGTCCTTCTTATACTGTGGCACCCAAAGCTTCACCCAGTGCTAGAGATGTGACAGGCGAGCAGAGTGGGACAATCCCTTTCCTCAACCGGCCAGGAGTGCTGGTTCTGGTACACCCCCATGATATCTTGGGCCCTTTTGGATGCCAGGGTGCACTGCTGACTCACATTCAGCTGCCATCAAACAGAACCCCTCGATACTTTTCCACAAGGCTGCCCTTCAGCCTCTCATCCCCTAGTTTGTGCATATAACAAGGGTTGTCCTAACCCAAATGCAGAATTTGGCACTTTCTCTCATTAAACTTCTTATTTCATAGAATATCACTGGCCCTGAAATGAAACTGCTGGAACATCATAACTGGCTGGCTGCTAGCCTGATGTAACCCCATTTATTATAAGCTTTGAGACTAGCTCCATAGCCAGTTGATCACCCACCATACTATGGTGGTGATTTTTTTCTGTTGTGTTTTTGGTTTTTTTTTCTAGCAGTATGTTGGACATTTTACTTAGGAGGATATTGTAAGAAACAGTACTGAAAGCTTTCCCGGAATCCAGAAATATTTACAGAAAGCGATATAGAAAAAAGAACATGTCAATAGAAACCGTAAGACCATTTTGCAAGGCTTTATTTTCTTTACTTGGTCCTAGATGAACTGAGGAAGGAATGAACTGTAGGCTATTTCGGTTTACATGTAGGGAGCATTTCAAGATAAAGTATTAATGAACAACTTGAGTTGACTGACAGAAAAATGTTAACTATTTCTATAAAGACATAGTGTAAGATTTCTTTTTTAAATACGGTTTCATTCCAGTGTAGAAAGAAAATGTTCTTTCAGAAAGCATCATAAAAATGAGAGACATCTTGTTCTTAATGTTCTTTGATTTGAATGTGGAATTTAAATCCTACTTATACTGCATGCCCCATAATACTTCAGGTAAAGCATTGTAGTTCCTTTTCCACTATGATGTGCTAAGTTTTCTGTGTTTCTGTATCAGAAAGAATGGCCTTAAATTTTAGTCTACTATTAGTATATTAATTTAAACATAAAATCAAACCTTTAAATATAAGTATTTCTGAAAATGGCTTTGTTTGACTGTTTCGCTTGCTTATACTGAACAAATTAACATTTCCAACAGAAGAACACTTCAAAGATAAAATCCTAGTTCTCTTTATAAAGGCTGTCATTGAGGACTTTAATTATAAACAGCAAATTTGTCTTGTTTTGATGACTGACAGAAACATGAATGCCACTCAGGGCTAAATAAGGAATTCTGTGCCTGTTTCTAATGATTTTAATGTTGCTAGGAAAATTCTGTCCCTCACAACTTGTATATGCCAGCAGATTGTTCCCATCATCCACTGTTTGAAAATACTCCTGAAGCTTTAAAGTGATAGCCTCTTAAAGTTTCTTAGATTGTACAATTTTGGGGGTACGGTAGAACAATAGAACTGGTTCACCTTCTATCAATAATAAATTGGTCTGACACGGGAAATTTGAGACTTCAGCTCAGTCAGCATTGTGATGTAGAGCTCAGGGTTGATGGTTTGTCAGGATTCTAGGGAACCTAGACGGATCATCCCTTTCCTATCCCAAAAAAACAGTGCACATTACTTTACCTGCTGAGGGCTGTGTCTTGAAATTTTTCTTCACTGAGATATTCAGGTCGCCCCTCTATGGAATACCATTTTTACTCTGGCTTGTAGAGGTGACACCACGTCTCCTCACTGATAATGATGCAATCCAGGAAACTATCAACTTGAGCCTCATATTTGTTCAATAGTTCCTGGCAGACGTTCATAGGTTGTTCTTTCACTGTCACTGTAGATGGCATAGGTTGTGTGTTTGTGGGACCCACTGCAACAAACTTACAATGCAGTATTCCAATGTTGCCACCATTGTTTCCAATGTGTTGAAGCCAACACTGAACTCCATACACAGTTCCCTGGTCATAATGTGCTGATTCATACAGATGAGCTGATTGAGAAGCTCTTCATTTCATGATGTGGCAGCAGTGCATGGCTATCCAGATCATGGAGTGGATCATGGAATCTTTCACAGTGAAGTGAAAGACAAGCCAATGCTGAAATGCGCCACCCACCATCTCACTGTACTCATACCCATAATTTGGTCTCCATAATCATTTAGCAAGTGTTGAGGAATGTCAGTGAGTGCCATTTATCCCCCACAAAAAAATTTAGTTACACATCTTTTCTTCATACACTCTTCCATGTCAGATGCCATTTTCTCAGACTGCCTCTCTGCTGCCATCTGTTGTACAGCAACAAAATGTAATGGAATATTGGGATGGTTCAAACTCTACTGTCATATCAGCAACATCCACCTCTGACATGGTGGTTTGATGTAATAAAATGGGAGGCATTACTTTTGGAGCAGCCTTCATAAATGATCGTTTCTGTGTTTTAGAATTTTTTTCTCATTGTCTTTTAAGCAATGATTGTAAACTGAATGCAAGACTATGGAAATAAAGCCATTTAGCTATTTTAAGTAACTACCAATTCATATTTGCAAATAAAGGATTATATTTTTCATTTTGAAATACACCAGTAAGTCAAAGCATAATAGAGGTTTTTACTTGATTTACTCAGCTGAAATGTTGATTTAATTGACTCTTAATCTTTTTGTAAAGTACTTTAGAAAGGCCATTTCACCCAGGAGGCTCAGAGTAATCTTATCATTAGCACAGACTGCAGCACTGCACATACAGGGTTACCATAATAAAGTAGGTTAACTTTATCAAAAGAAAAGAATATTATTTTAACAATGGTCACTGGAACATATGCTCCTACATATCGTGACATAGTTGCCTTTCTTGGTTGGACAGCCTTTCTTCTCTTTACTCTGTGTATACACTTGTCATAACATTTTCTTCACTTAGTCAAACCTTGCAGCACAAAGATTGTAGCTATTGATTGTTTACCACTGAAATTGAAGAAAACTAATTTTCAACAAAAATCATATCGATTAGAATAAATTAATTTTGAAAGGGTTTTTCTTTTTAACTGCTTGATCTGGTACTCTATTATGCAAAGTGGCTTCTTGGAGGAAATAAATTAATTTTAACCTTTCTTACTGGAGCTGAACTTCTAACCTTCCAAAGATCATTTTGTCACCCAAGGAATTTTAAACTCCTATGCCCTTTTTCCCAGAAAAAAAAAAGAAAAAAAAGAAAAAAAAAAAAGAAAAAGAAGTATTGCAAACGGTAAGTCATTGAGAGAAAAGGGAGAAACTTGTCCTGTTGACTTCTCTTTACTGTCCATGGGACATAAGGATAGAAATGCTGCTATATAAATGGTGAAGACGAGAATTGAATCAATCCCTGTAGCTTCTACTACTTTCAGATATATTCTCCTGCTAGACAGGTTATGCTTTATGCATAACAAGAGCTGAATGTGATTCCTCTCATTAGATGTGCAGCAAAGCCTTGCTTGCTCTTCACAACTATTGCTTTTCCATAGATAACTACTGACTTATCTGTGTGTTTAAGACTGCCTTTCTGTTTTGCATTGCAGACTAATATCCTTCACAGGAAGCAGGTTTCGCTTTCAACTCTATTAACAATTGTAATGAACTACAAGCCATACTGAGCTGGACTGAAATTACAAGAAAATGATCATTCTATTTCTTGTCCTTATTTGCAACTCAGTCTTTTCATCTCTCTGTGGGCTGTTACAGGAAAATTTCTGAAGGATATGCTCAGATTCCAAAATGATTTTTAATTAGTTCCATTTTGCCTCAAGGTATTATGGCAGCTACCATACATATTTTCTGTGAGGAAGTGAGGAAGGCAGGGCCAACCCAGGGATTCATCCCTTCCCAGACCTCATTTAAGGGTTTGCAGTGGAGCCAAAAGTATCTTACTAGAGATCTTGCCTACCTGAGGCCTTTTAAGGGTAAGCAGCTTTCTTCCTTTGTTTTTATGTTCACTGCCTCTGCATTTGGGTTTATCCTTGCTGTAGCCTAGGAATTTGCCACCCTGCTATTATTGCTGTGCTTTCCATCACATTACGGTGTTACACAATATCAAAAGTCTTTCTGAAGTCAGGGTAGACCACATCCATTGCTCTCCCTTTACCAGTTGTTCCATCATAGAAGCCAGTTGTTTAAGCATGATTTTTATTTTGTGAATCTACACTGATTTCTACTGATCATATTGTTGCATCCCAAATGATTAGGGATGGCTTCCAGGATAAGCTGTTCTATCTCCTTTCCAGCAATTGAGGTTATTGTAGTTGCCTCTTCTTGAAGACTACGATTTTGTTATATATCATGTCTTGGATCTAATATTGCTGTGCTTCAGTGCTGCTAGGAGTGCTAGGAGGAAACTGCATGTAGCTCAAAAAAAAAAAAAAAAAAAAAAAAAGGAATCAAACTACTCTTTGTTCCCTTTGCGTGATTATATATAGCATAGTTGAATTAAAAGTGGTTTAGAGTGGTGAAGCACTGGAATAGGTTGTCCATCTGATGATTCCCTATCTGTGGAGGCAATCAAGGCCAGATTGGATGGTATTCTAGGCAACCTGTGAGTGACAATCCTACATCTGGTGAAGTAGAATGAGATAATTGTTAAGGTTCCTTCCAAGCCATTCTGCTGTTCCATGATACTACAACTTTATCAGTGTGTATAGTGGCTGCCTTTGCATCACCAAAGGTAAGATTTGGCAATGTCTTCCATGCTGAAAATTCCTGCTCTGTTATTACATGTAGTGCTATTCATCACCTAAAACTGGAAAAACAACTATTTAACTTTGTCTTCCTACTGACTCTGTATGTTGACCATATCCTGGAATTTTTTTTTTATTTTATTTTTTTTCTCTTCCAAATATTTTTTCACTGAACAAATACTACTACCAATATGTGCTGTGGAAAGTAATACCTAAGCTTTGGAGAGTCCGTATGTACTGTCTGCTATGTTCTTTAGTGACAAGTCTGTACACATGCTTGATCATAACTGTTATTCTGAAGTGATTGTTTCTAGTTCCCCTTGCTAATCTCTAGAATTATATTTATATGCTGTAGGGAACCTGCTTTGGCAGGGGGGTTGGACTCGATCTCTGGAGGTCCCTTCCAACCCCTACAATTCTGTGATTCTGTGATTTCTTTATTTTATACTAGGGAGAAGCTCATTTAAAAGTCTCTCATAAATTAAATCTGTGTGATATAAAAGTTATGTAGGATTACTATCCAGCTCAGTGCAATTACTCACATCTTATTTTTGAGTAGAAATAAATACAGTTGCCATCAGAGAAACGCAGTATCCCTGCAGACTCTGTCAGATTCCATCTGAGGTCACAGGGCCATGATCTGCTTATACGTATAATGTTGTAAGAAAATATTTTAAACTCCTGCCTTGTCATACTTTTGTTTTTCCCATAGGAGAGAAAAAAAAAAAATTAAAAAAAAAATAAAAAAAAAATTAACCTTGCACTGAAATTACTTTTTGTTTTCTCATCTTCATCCGTTTGATCAGTCCTGTAAAATGCTCCGAAGTCTTCACACTAAGTCTAGTGACTTTAGACCTGTGCCTTTATGGGAAATGTTGGTGGCAGGTGGACAGTTGGGATGAATGATCTTAGAGGTCTTTTCCAATCTTGGTGATGCTATGATTATCATTACTTTATCATTACTGTTACTTTCTCTCTCTTCCCTTTGTCTCAGCAAATTGTTTTTGTCTCAAACTTCAACTTCCAGGTTTTTCATTTTCTTTTCCCCTTGATTCTTTCCCCCATCCCATTGGGAGGAAAGAGAGTGAGCGAAAAGCTATGTGGTATTTAGCTGCTTGCTACTAATGCTTGTGGCTATGTTGAAAAAGAGTGTTTTGTAGCTGAGAATTTGCTCTATCACTTAGCATTATTGTGCTCTTTGTAGATGTTGTATTTTCCATGGAAATAAATAGGAGGCATTTCTTTTGGGGCAACTTATGTACAATCATGTACATAAGTACACTTCCTTATTACTACTCAACAAAAACACATGGTTGATGTACATTAAGATTAAATTTGCATTTTTTCCAGACATAGCACTTTGGTGGCGCATAGTCATCGTGTGATCAACTAATGCTCTCAAGTTTCTCTCTTCCTCTGTCTCCAAATGATAAGCTCTTAAATTCTACTAGAAACTGTTATTAGTCCCCAAGTGAATAACCTTGGCCTTTGTGCTATTGAATTACATGCTATTTCTGCTATTTCTAGCCTCATTTATGCCACTGGGAATACACTAAAAATAGTTCCATATGGAGACTTCGTTTACTTTTGTGTAATTGGTTTTGATCAAACACGAGGAAATACTTAGGACATTTGCTTTGCTTTACATATCAAAATTAATTTGATTGCACATTTATTAAGTTCCTTCTATGGATAACATAATTCCAAATTTCACAAGATTATTAGAGGAACCATAATCTTCTAAATTTAATACTCTCTATTTATACAATTGTTAAATTCTGTTGTATTTTCAAAAGTCTTTACATATTTTTATTAGATGTTGTGGATGCATATAACTACATTGTAGGATGGACTTATTATTCATAGAACATTCGATCTCTAATTTGGAAGGAACCAATATTTATGAATTCTGTTCATCATATTTTCATTCTTGAAATAGGCAACTCTGGATACTACTCCTATGCACGGTATTTTTAGTTCTAAAAGTGTCAAAGTGTTTATAAAATTCTTAGCCTGAATTAAAAATAAGAAAGAAAGAAAGAAAGAAAGAAAGAAAGAAAGAAAGAAAGAAAGAAAG
>NW_024962335.1:3480629-3506269 GCF_019238085.1 Lagopus leucura | reverse complement strand
GAAGAAAGAAAGAAAGAAAGAAAGAAAGAAAGAAAGAAAGAAAGAAAGAAAGGATAATGTTATATTCAGCTTATATTAACTTTCAAAGGGAACTATAGAAATAATAAGCTCAGTATCGGTGCAACTTTGAATTTATTTTTTAACATTGCTACAATAGGTTCTCAAACATTTAATTAATCTTTCCTAATGACACTATAATTTGAAGTAAGGTGTATGATGTTTATGAAGTATGATGGTTTAATTTAATAAATTTTATATATTGAAATCAATATGATGTGTGGAAAGGGTGAAATACTCAAAATAAGTAAGACTTGAGGAACTAGTCTGAGACCAGGGTTTTGCTTAAACTTCATGATTTTCAGGCCTTTGTCTGGTCTTGGCCTAGTCAGAAATATTTATGTAAAGCATGTTTGAGTCATACTTCATATTTTAGTTTCTCTTTTTGACAAGTACGTGCAAATTCTCCAAGATTAAAAAAGAAAAAAAAAAAAAAAAGAAAAAAAGAAAAAAGAAAGAAAGAAAAAGACAGAGAGAAAGAGAAATAAAAATTCCAAAGACATACTCAGAAAAGCCAGAATTTTCATCACACATCTTTTAAGTTTTCGGCTACCAATAACTTTTCACACCTAATGTTCTAATGTATACACTTTGATTCTCTCTTATGTGGAAGACAAATGGCAAGCTGAAGACTAGGGAACCCATGAGCACCTTTGGAGGCCTCTAGTATAAACAGTGCATCTGTGAATGTAACCTTGAAGCTATATGTGTCTGTCACTTAAGAAAATAAATCCTTTACTCAATTTTTTAATATTATTTTGTTTGTTTCTTTGTTTTTTAAAGGAAGTCATTGTGTTTGAAAAGACACAGATTAGTAGAGTAATATTTCTTCCTTTGGAAACTAATGGATTGAGAATATTAAACTCAGTAGTATTAAAGCTGGGAAATTTATAACAGGATGTAGCAGTATTTTCAGTTTCATTGAACTGAAACTAATTGATGACAAGAAGTAATGAAGCTTCTTAGTATTAGGTACATATCTGACAAAGAATTAGAGTAATTATCTTGATCAATATAGGCAAGTATAATAGTGCCCATTATAATCAGAAGGAGTACACACATAACACATTTCTAGAATTCTGTTGTAAAATAATTTTCCTTTGTACAGAAAAGTATACATATTTTTATTATCATGCAACCTGAGTTAAGCATCTAATTTTATAACATAATAAATATACGTAATATATTATAATATATATAATATATTCACATAATATGCAGGTTAGCTACTCTGTTTTTGAAGAATATCTATTACTTTCACACAGGCTGTAACCATCTTTGCAGCTGTGAGTAATATATACCACAGGTGAACCTTGAGAGACGTGCTATTTAACACATTGGAGTTGTTACTCTTGTATACACGCTTGACCTTTTTTTTTCAGTTTCTTGTAGCATGAGCATTAATGCTTGTTGAGGTGATTTTTCAAATTTTGAGAAATAACCTCCCGAAATTATTCAGTGTTTTACTATCCATCTTTATTAAATTCAAGAAAATAGATGAAAGACTTTAAAATCACATTTGTCATACAGCAGGCTACAATTCCAAATCCATCATATCCGAGCTTCAAAGAATGTATTAATATAACACTGCTTATTAACTAAATAATTTTAAAATAATGAAAATAAGATAAAGTAGGCAGTCAAATTTGAACAAATAATGATACCTGACCTTTTGGTTATTCACCAATATGCACAGAAGATGTACTACAGTAAGGAAAATTCAAGAGTAATTTTAGTTCCCTCACTTAGATTCACTGAGATCTGCATCTCAAATTTTATCTTCATGGCATTCGCCTATCTCTTTTTTCTTCCAGTTGTCTATTATAAAATCACAGGAAAAAAGTATTTCTATCAACTTCTCCTTAAAGGTCAGAAAGTTCATTAAGCTGACTCAATTTCATCGCAATTTTGTAGGCTTATATATTTAAAATATTTTCAAAGCAACAAGTAAGTAAATCCAATCATCTTGTCGCACCAATGTCCTGAATACTGAAAAGATACAGTATCCAGAGATTTTGTCCTGCTCTTATTTATATTGACTTCTGCCGTTATCAATCAAACAGAAAAATACATGATTAAATGAAACGTATTTTAAACCTACAGTGACTATGGAAAAACATCTTTGGGTTTTAAAGAAAAAAATAGTAATGTAGTATTTGCATCCTTCCAATAGATGGAAGTACAGAGTAATCAGCAAGAGAACAAGGCTGAAATGATTATATGAAAGATATTTGTATGGTACTACATAGCAGATGAAAGAATGCCTTTGATTACAGATGGAAAGGAAAACATGATTGAATTAATTCTAGGAATTAAAAGTCACAGTTCCTCTGCTCGTTTAAAATCCTGATCAGATTAGTCTTCCTGCAGCTCTGCTTCTCCTTCTGTAAACCTATGGAATGTAGAGTCACTGCAAAGTTATCAAGCAGACAATCAATTTCCATTCAGCCTTATCCTGGAAGACTTAATTATTTAGAATTGCACATAGATCAGAATTGTAACTATCAGAGTTCAACAATGGCAAGATCTTTAAAGGGCTACTCTAATTTAAAATGTCACTAGTATCTACCAAGATGAGTGAAGGTTATGCCCAGAAAAATTATGACAAGGATTAAGTTTGTTGGTCTTGTCATGCATGTGCAGATTTAAGTGGGTAAAATATGTATCTTATTTTATTTAGTAGAATCAGTGTAATTTATTCAAGCCTAACTCCATTAACAGAGTAGCTGACAGAAGTACTTTCTTGGCAAATAGACTTTAATTACAGGGCTTCAAATATAACATTATAATAGCATATCTTGACATATTTGCTGAACAGTTAGTTATGGCTTATTAGGATAGTATGTAAAAAGTTACTGTCTCCTGCCTATGCAACTAAAGATGCATCTGAAAACTCCTTAATAATTCTAGGTAAATTATGAAGTTTGAAAGTGTGCTAATACAAAACAGACTACTGGAACTCCTAGGGAGAGATTCCAAAAAATTAGAAATTTAACTAGAGTGTTAAAAGGGCAGAAAAAAACATACAATATCCTTACTTTCTAGTTAATCTCTATAGATATAAGCATGCACACAATAGCCAACAGACTTGGAGATTACTGGAGGAATAGAGTTTGGCAAATATTTGGTAATTAATCAGGATTTCTGATTTTGATTATTATTATTATTTAGATTACAGTGATTACACAAGTATCAACTAAGAACAAAAAAAGTCAAAAAGAAAAAATGCCCGTTAGCATTGCTCTACTGTGCAGTACACAAAACGGAAAAAAAACAAACAAACAAACCATAATATACATACCAGAGAAAACAATGAATGAATGAATAGCAGTCGTTTTACATTATTATACTAAACATATTGGGGTTTTTGTACAGATTTTTTTTTTTTTTTTTTTTCAAAACTCACAGATATGTGGGATGCTGTCTATTCAGTATATTTTCAATAATATATTGAAAATACATTAATGTATTGAAATATACTATCCTTTTCTTTTCTGTATAATATGTTTGTGGTGCATTGACTGTGACTTGTTACAAAAGCCCATCCAGCTTCTCTCTCACTCCCTCTCCTCAGCAGGATTGGAGGAGAAAATAAAATAGAAAAACTCATGTATTGAAATAAAAACAGAGAGATAGCTTATAAATTTCCATCATGAAGCATATAGACTAAACTTGGGGAAAGATAATTTATTACCAATTAAAATAGTTTTAAATGCTGAGAAACAAAGACATGTTCGTTGGCATGAGATATCTTATGGTAGTACTTTTTCTCTGAAAAGAAAGTATCTGTGCTCCCTAATGTCATGATCTTCAATTAGTTATTTTATTCACTTTTGGCTGTAACTGATAGTTTACAGAATTTGTATCTTAAAACCACACATTTGGACATATCCGCACCGCAGAACATAGTGATATGTTGAGGATTACCTGATGAATATTGACCTAGGGAAGTCAATAACAGTAGTACTGCTATGGGTCAGAGTAAAACTAGCATGGTAGTTTATGATCTGGCCAATCTCAAGGCAGTAGTAATTAACTGTTCCACAGTCTTGTGAACACCTTTGGTGTTTTTGTCCAAAATTGCACACATACCCTGAGAGCAACCTATGGCCTCTACAGCTGCTTAATAGCCAGCTTCTTCTGCTGTCAGGCAACCAGCTATTTCAACAGCTGATCAGATAAAACAGATTGAAAAACTTTCTCTCAGGCAGGATTCCTTTCCTAAATCCTGGCTGTTCTGCACCACCAATTTTCAAATTATTCTATTGATTTTTTTTCTAAAAATCAAGAATAGTAAAACATATCCTACTGATATCTTAGATGAAAGGTAATTTAATTCTCACTGGTGATGATCTATATTCTTCATTTAATCAGCTATAATTAACAAATATATTTATATTCATCTACATGTATGCCTAGTAAGTGATCACATAAGTATTAATGTGTATCAAGAAATTTAGATTGTGTATTCTTGGTTGGCATTTTGCTATGACTGATTCTATTTATAGGAAGTTATTTATGATATTGTGAAATCCTTACTTTTACCTGAAAAGAGGGGGAAAAAAAGGAAAAAAGCCTGTTTAAAGCTAATCTACTGTGTTACAGTTGAGATGAAAGCTATTTAAATGAGCCTTAGAGTCTTTCTCTAGTCTGTAAACTACAATCTAAACTACAAAACTACAAAAAAGATTAATATTGATATACAAGTCTTATATTATCTTTTATAAAGATGTTATTACATTTGATATACCTATGGTATTACACTCAATATATATATACATGTATATATATTCATGTTTTGTAAAGTTCTTTCCAAATTGCCATAACAAGCTGATAGACTGAGCAAGATACCTGGCAAATAAATTATTCTCTGTGCTTTTTTATTTAAGATCAAATGTTTAGTGAGCATATATTCTGCAGTAACAACAAGGGCTAACAAAAGAACAAGTAAATTAATTCCACTGAGTGTTTAATTCTGTCTCAATCTGTCGAAGCAATTAAACTATTGGAGTTGAAATCCAGGTCTTTGTTGTGTTGTACTACTTCTGCCTGTCTCACTGGAGATTGTTTTCTCTGCATAAGCTAAAGTTTTCAAAGTAACTGCTGACATCAGGGTAAAAACAAGTACTTCGGATAATATTGAGAGCTCGGTAATCCATATTGTGTCAGAAGGGATAGAAAATGATCAATGTATTTTGATTAATTTTTACAGAACATTGTTACTAAAGCTTTAAATAAACCTTAGCCTTCTGAATTTAGTACAAGCAACAAGTTGGTAAAATGGTATTCTGTGAAACCTTCAATCTTCACAATTTAGGTGCCCCTTACTATTTTGCGGAGCTTTTATAAAATCCATACAACATGATCTAAGTCTTTAAAATTATCTTGAAAACATTGGTTTAATAATTAGAAACAGTACATGAATGATATATTAAATATAAATAATAAAACAGACATATTTACATAAAATTTATGTCAAAGCACACGAAAACTCTTTCAGAAAGAGATTATTGTTGTTCATTCTATTACTTGTGAGAGAGATAGGATAGAGAGTAAATGTCTGAAGACAGAAATGAGTTTTAGTTGTTAGTTGCACTAAACTAGTGACACTTCTCCAAAGTAGAATAAAAAGTCTAATTTAGAAAAAAAATCAAATATTGCAGTCTATTTTACTTTAAGAGATTTTTAATAAACGTAATTCAATTTCTATTTGTTAACAAAGTATCTTGACCTTTCAGAAATATATAGCACTTACATATGGGCCTAGGTTTTGACAAGGATATTTTGATGTTGGTATTCTTCACATGTTTTGGCTTAAAAGACTAAAAGAAACCTGAAAACAAAGGTGTGTGCTGGCTTTGTACAATTACAGCTACATTTACACATGGAAAAGCATTAGGTTTGAGCCCTAAATCTTTTGTTTAAATCATCTAGTGGATTTCTTTGTTGGAGGCTTATTTATTTTTAGCAATGTGTAAAGACGAATCATTCATGTCATTCAAAGCTTTGCAAGCACGCCTGGGTTTTCAGCAGCTCTTCATCGAGAAGCCAGGTGTGCTTCTGCTACTCTCTCCACAGCTACTCACTGAAAAAATATATTCTTGCCAACTCTACTGGAGCTAAACCAGACAAAAGGAGAGAGATTTCAGCGGAAAACTGAAGGATTAAGAGTTGCCAGAAGATCCCAGGTTTGATCTAAATTATTTCTAGGGAAAAAAAAAAAAAAAAAAAAAAGTGGAAAAAAAAAAGTGGAAAATAAGAGGTGGGACAGATTGGTTGAAAGGGATGAGAGGAGAAAAAGAATAAAGCCAAATCTGATAACATAAAAAACCATAATTTTCTGAAAAACCTTTTCTTTGGCTCAGCTTCTAATACTAAGAGCAATATCCTGATATCTCAAATAGTTCTTTTATATTTATTGATTAAGTCTTCAGGCACTAGTTCCAAAGCCTTGTAGCAACAGTATTTTCACTTACATCAACAAATAATCTATGCCTCTGAACTACAGGAGTGAACAGAAGTAATTGAAAACTTCCTTGAAACAAAGCTTTTACTATCAAATGAAAACGTGTGTGTTTTTTTTTTTGAACAAAGGAAGAAACAAAAATGCATTTCTTCATTATTTTAGTCTATACTATAAACTTCTTGTACATTTAAATCAGATGGCTTTTTTATTTTTCTCAGTGAGTACAGTGTTCTTCTCTAGTCCTCTGCTGTATCAACTGTGTACATATATATACATATATATATACACATACATACACATATTTATACATATATATATATACTATAGCTCTATCAGTCCAAAGTAATCCACCCTTCAATACAGGCAAGTTCCTCCATCATATGTGTCAGTAGATAGAATTTCCTGAACAATTTATGGTGGCTGTCACTCTAGAGGTTCTAGATCATCAGCCTACTCTTACACCACCTTAATTATTCACACAGGAAAGTCGCAAAGAGAAATAGCTATAATTTCTTATGTAAAAATGAAAATTAAAAAAAAAATCACTTTATATGTGACCAATGTCTAAGAATGGTAGCCATGTGCGCATATATGAAACTATAAATACTCTTGAATGTGTTTAGAAAGAACAACAACAACATCAGTGTTAAATTCTCTTATGTATTATCATCCATCTTAGTACATTGCAAGCAGTTGGAAGCGAGATCAACAAAAGTTAAATGTTTAACTCTTCTTTATAACCATGTATGTATTGTTCATAGGTGGTTATTTACTTTAACTTCTGCTTTCTTTTGAGATGTAAATTATGTTCACAGAGCATCAAAAATAGATTACTCATATTACCTGTGTATTCAGAGAGGAATACAGAAGTCAGAAATCATTAAGGTATGATGGTTCAAGAACACTGAAGAATCCCTTCACCTCCTTATCCTTATATTGATAAACAGCCTGAATTCTCCCAGTGTGACCATCAAGGTTAGGCAGTTGTCTCTCTATCCTATTTCTTTTGTATTACAAATCCACTGAGCAATTTGGCACAACTTCATCTAATTGGCAACTGCTGCTCAAGGTAGACTTGAGCTAGGTCCTCCAGGAAACAGGAAGTTCATCAGCATTTGACTGATGAAAATTAAGCACTTGCCTGCAGAATAATTGGCAAGAACATTAATTTCACTCACAGATTAACAAAACCAATGCAAAATAATTAAAACCTCAACATTTCTGCTAAAAATTTAAATTTTTAAAAAATTTAACTTCCATGCTTTTTCATGCTGTGCCCAGGGTTCAGGGACTTAAGATGCCCATAGAATTAACACTCAAGCAAAAATCATCTCTCACACTGATTTCCTCTGTACATGTCACTTTACTCTGTCCTCTCACTTTTTGGCTTGAAGAGCACTTAACATATTATCTTTGGCAGTTTTTCAGGATCCATAAGCAGAGTATCTATTCCAGTCCTCTCCCTTGGTATTTCAAATTTACATGTAATTTCCAGCCTTTCCATTGCAGCAAAAGAACACTTGCCAAAATAAAAGTAATGTGTAAATCATCAAAATCAAAACTGGGACAGAAGGGCCATCAAACAATCTTCTTCTATCCCAAGTTTAAGGGATGAAATTTTTAAAGATCACAGCTTTAACTGGGCCTCAGAGTTCAGCACCTCTCCTTATGTAACTAGGACTAGAAGCAGGTAATTGCTAAAATGCATGAATGACTGGTTGCAAATCCAGTGGAAGACACTGCATTCCTTATTGTTAGCATTCTTTAAATTAGAAGTAAGAGGGAAAATTTAAGACTGAAAGAATGATGTAGGGAAGTGGACTTTCAGGCCAGATGTTTTAGTGTTCAGTTCTATAACCTATGATATATATGTACAGGATTCAGTGTTAAATTGTCCTTCTGACATATAAACCTCAGGTTACAGAACACTTATTGTTAAGAGATACACTGCACAGCATTTGCCATTGCATATTTTTAAATGTTACTCCCATTAATTTTATGCAACATCATCAATGGCTCAGAAAACAAGCAGAGATGTGTACGGAAACATCCATCTTATTATGTGGATTGAAAAATGCTGGCCTCCCAGGTGTCTTAACTGCAACTAATAAGATTTATCAAATTCTATAATACAAATGTATTTTTAAAGCATGTCAGTTTCAGGTAGTTCTAACTCTTAATAAACTTCAAAATATGTCCCACTGATAACACAGTTATACATTTGGGTTTCTTCTCATCTATAGATTAAAGTTAAACACCCATGTTTTGAAAGAGCTCTTCATTATAGCATGATAAATGGATATGACTAGAATATATGAAATGGTCTTAAAGAGCAAGATAAAAGAGAACTGTCCAATGTTAAACTGTTTGTGCACACTTGCCGAAATCAATTTTGAGTTCACATCACAAATTGCTATTTTAACAATTTATTTTCCATTAGTTCTATGATCAAGCATCTTACCACAATCTGTTTTTAACTAAAATCTTGGTGAAATAACTTCGAAAAATTTTACTCAGATCTGAGAAAAAAAAATCCAACTTCAGACTGATGCAGATGGATTGCTTTTCTTTGAAACCTGAGGTCATGATTCAAAGCACACCCAATATTTGTACATCGTGCTTCTGCTGATGTGGTATGGCTTCTACTTTCTACTAGGCTTTGCTCCTACTACTTTAAAGAGTCACTCCTTTACCCATTACACTGTTTACAGTGATATTTTTGGGTCTTGCAGCAGAAAAGACATTAAAAATCTATTAAAGATTTCTCAAATACCATGTGACAGTCTTGATTTTACTAGATATGTACGATTACTGGAAATGTGTCACACACACAAAAAAAAAATGTTGGCAAAAAAATAACAGTTTAGACTATTCAGTCTATTGCTGTAATTTTCTCCTAGTCCAATATCTGGAGGTCTGCTTTACAAGGTGGACAAGGCAGGAACTAAGGGTGCTGTGACCTCACCAACAGGATGTGATCTCACTAATTCTCAGCATCATAAGAAGAACTGGATTTTTGTGATTGGGCCCATTGACAGCACCAGAAAGGGTGAGGATTGTGAATCAAATCTAGTATCCCTCCAAGATCCATTTAGGGAACCTGATGAGGAGAAACAGGATAGTGCAATAAAGAGTCAGTATAGGTCCAAGACCCATGCCAGAGACAAGGTTGGAGGCATGTACACTTCTGACAAGGCTCAAGGTTGTGCAGACATAAGCTGGAAAGTGTGGATGCTCAGAGCATTTAAGACCATGTGCTTAAAACCCAAAAAATAACTGCACTATTCCTATTAGCTAGAATATCACTATAAATCTCCATTTTCCAGAATAAATGAATACTCTTGTCTTTTCCTAGAGTTTACATTTCAACACTCAGGGAAATGTTTTAAACCCAATCTATGGTTGCAATCATTACTGCAGATTTCCCAGAGAATTTTTCAGGCAAGTTTCTTTCTTAATTATGTTGGTAGCTTGCTGAAAGCCTGTCTCTCCTGTATGGTTGTGCTGTTTCAGCAACAACTATTCAACAGACTGCATCCTGTTCACGTTTGACTGAAACTGGATGAAAAAAAGCAGTTTTACAGACAGAAAGTATTGCTCCATTATTTTCTGCACACACTGGAGATTATAAACTAGCTTATTCTCACAAAAAAGATAAGAACCGGAGACTTTTTTTGTTTTATTTTTTGTTGTTTTGTTTTTAGAAAAAGCGTTTGTACATGCTTCTTGGCTAACAGTTCAAATCAGAGCAAAGTATTTAAGTATTTACTACGTTAAATGTCAAAATGTTATCACCTACTGATATACAACACTGACATATAATACTATTCTGAGTTTTCTTTGAATACTTAAAGATTTAACTAATTATCTTGCAGTAAATTATAGATGTAAAGTATGCTTGATTCAGATACACTAGCAATAGAGTTATTTAAAAAAAGATGCAGTAACTTTTTAAATTTTTTGTGACAAGGACTCTGCTGTGAAATTTCCCAGTATTTTTAGATTTCATTTAGCTTGAAGCACTTACGTTTTCATAATAAAAATGTTTCTTACATAAACAGTGATTGAAAGTTTGCATACATTCTATCAGGCTTTTTTCTAAGATTCAGTTTCAGCAGTTTTTGCCAGCATTAAAGATATGCACTAAATGTTTTTTTCATTCTTCTGTGTGCTGGAAAGTAAAAACATCTTCCACTTTGACAAATGCATAAAACACAAGGAATTCTTCACAGCACCAAAAATATAACATCCTAGTTAAAGATATACTGCACTACCCTACAGGGATCTTACATGGTCATTAAAAATTACATCTTTTCAGTATGACCAGCAAGATTTAAGACCTTAATCCACTTGTGGGCCTCAGTACAAATGGTAGAACTGCAACTTTACAAAACAGTCAGCTGTGAGAATCCTTCTTTGTTTTTTGGCTCAAAGCTTGCTTCCTGAGGTATTTCTTGTAATAAGACTGACTTGTCTAGGAGATGAGTGATGGATGTTGTCGTGTTGCAATCAACAATACTGTGTGGACTATTTTAGCTGATTGCCTTCGGAAGATAGTGCTCAGGACCATTTACTGGTGGAAGATCTAGCCTGTGACTAAATAACTCCTGTTTGCTATGGGAGACTGGGGGATGATGCCATTGTATCCTGGAAGATACAAGTCGGCGCCTCCCTGCTCCCTTCTTATCTGGTGGCAAGGCCAGGAAGATAGGAACAAAAGAGTTTCCGCTGAGATCCCAAAGCCAGAAGCTGCCACTCCAAGGAAAGCTGACTCAATTACTTTAGATTTGAGCTGTCACTCCAAAGAGAGCTGACTCAACCACTTTGAGAATAGGCAGGCTCATCTTTAGAAAGCAGTAAGGAGTACGATAGTTATCTTTGCAGTTTCAATCAAAAGTTTAAAACAACCTATAAGTTTTAAACACATTTATTTATACTGTCTGGTGCTTAGGAATCCCTACTATAGTTTGATTAATTTGCTTTTTAGAGTTGCCACAGCTGAACATCTTTCTTCATTGTCAAATACTCTGACTCACTCCACCTTCCCTAAAATACATTGCAATTTTTTTGACAGAAGAGGACAAATGTGCTTTTTATTAGACTAAATATTAGACTATTGTGTTTGTCTATTTGAATTTGCATTGCTTGCAGATGAAATTCTTGAGCTTACTTAAATCATAAGTGTATATTTTTGGGAAGCAAAATGTTACCAATGACAAGTTGGAAAAATGCACTATATCAGCAAGGTGTTCATTCCAAATGTTGAACTTAGCTTAAGTAAATCGTCTGTCTTTCATCATCAGTTGTGTTGTAACTGCTATTTTTCTGTGACATAAAATGTCACATAGCTGAAGGGTTATGGGTTATAAAATATATGTCCAGTCTGTATGGAAAGCAGGCTGGTTCCCAGTAGAAATTCAAGCAGGCAAAACCCTTCTCAACTTACGTTCAACAGCAAAGGACTGCTGCAGCACTAAAGAACAGCACCTCCTTTTACCACTTTCTCCACTGGCCACATCCAAGCACCCTGCAGGCACAACCGGAGGTGTGTTTAAAGCAGGCTTTGTTCCATCAGCTACATGCCACCAGTGATCTTCTGAAGGGAGCAGCTCTGGTTGATTTATGGCTCCTTTGCTGTAAAGATGATGTAAATTGAGCCTCAGAGACAAAATTAAGGAGATTCATTGAGCAGCAATTAGTGACGAAGTATTTAACAATAAAGTTAGTGTTCTGCTGTTTACACATGTAGCTGGGCACTCACTGAAAGTAGCAAGGTTACAAAAAACATAAAAAATATTTTAAATACAATACTGATGAAAACTTTGAAGACTTTTACTTCAGATAAATGAAACTAAGGAGGTAATTATATTATTCTAATATCTCTTATAAATAATAAATTTGGTTTTATATATCATGAATATAGAAGGATCACATATACAGTTGAATGCAAATACGTATATCAGCACATTTTTCAGTGCTCATCCCATGCTAAGCTTCATGGTTCCAAAAAAAAACTTTCATGAGGTAACAGAAGGAAGACTGTTGGTGTTCAGGTAAGGAAACAATAAAGATAAGGAGTTTCTCTGAGGAACTAAGCAGTTAGGCAAAAAAAAGTGTGGACTAATGAAATACATAGAGCAAAGAAAATGCTATTTTTTTATAGGACTATGTCTTCCCTACTACTGGAGCAATATACAGAAAAGTGCCAATTGAATTAAATTAGTTAAGCTCACTCAAAGATTCTATAAATGTCAATCACCAAGATCTGTTATGAATATTTGATATCCACAATGTGAAATAAATACTTGTCAGGATTGAAATTTTATTTGACAAAAAAAACAAGCAGTAAGAATAAACTGACTAGTTCACAGCATACTCAAACATTAATGCCTATTTAATTCATATGTTAAAAATTGAGCTCACTCAAAGTTCCTACCACATCTTGTATAAGGAGTTACCAATAGTTCATAAATAATATTTTATTTTCATATATGCTGTAAAAACACATCAAGAAATGTCAGTTGAAAACAAAACAGAGAAAAGTAAAATAGTTGAAAAAACAGTCCATCAGCTGGAGATTTTAAGATTACATTTTCAGTCTTCTGTAAAATAAAACCAAAATCTGTTAATCAGTGAATACCCTGGAATTCTCTGTTTATGTTTGGATCAATAAAAATGAAATAATGCATTCTAAATCGATCAAAATATTCTGAGAGCAAGAAATAGGGAAAAAAAATTATTTTGCAAGATAAAATCACAGAATACCACGAAATTGCCTGAAGGTCATTTTCTATAAGAAACAATTCCATGAGAAAGCTTATAGCCAGGTTCAGTCAAAATAAATGTTAGCAAAAAATAACAAAATCTTGCCAGCAAACATGGTGAGATTGTTCTTGTCTTCCTACTACTTATTCATAAAACAAATAATTTAAAATTAAATAAGTAGTGGCTTCATTTTCATTCAAGATAGTAGATTACAACAGAAGAAAAAAGAGATATCTCTACATTTATAGTAAAGCATCCTAAAGCCTGAAATGTCTTTTTGTATTTTGAGGCTGAAATTTATGCTGTTTGGGATGAAAACAAATACGGAATGTATACAATGGATATATTATATACATACATATATACATTATATTTACAGCAATTAAAGCAACTCAGATCCTCTTTTAACTCTTTTAATACTTAGTCGGTCTGGTTTTTACTCCACTGAGAAGTATCTATTCCTTTGCAGCTTTCTTGTTTGAATGTTTGCTGGCAAACCAATATCTATGTGAAAAATAAACAAAGCAGACAGTTATAACCACACTACACAAGGCCTGAATAGAATGGTAAATCTGAAAGAACTCTCACAAATAGGTAAGCTGTGGACTTGATCTAAACAACATCTAACTCAGCAGAGATTATTTGGCCTGTTCTGTATTGATACGAAAAAGATGATTTTATGATTCTACATCATAGTGCCCTGCAGGGAGGAGAGAGAAGTCCCAACCGTTAGCAAAGTTTCCTACATTCTGTTGAACCCATAGTAAGAGTTAGAATTAAGCAAATTAATGCTATGGTAGTATTGTCTAATTGTTCCTTAGTCATTTCCTGAACTAAATAGCATCTGGGTGTACTGGCAGACGAAGGGCAGTTAGTTTTCAGTCATGCAACAGATTTCAGTTAACATTACAACACCTTGAGAAATACCTCACATTTTTTCACATTATTTACTTGTGTCATAAAAAGTATCTTAAAAAAAAGTTTCTTCTACAGACCAAATAATCAAAGACAGTTCATCAAAGTCTCAGATGAGTATAAGAGTTTAAGATTTTAATTTGTTTTTATAATTATGATAGAGGATCAATTTTTCTCATCCTCTCCTGAAATATTTAATACACGAAGCAATATTAGTTTATTATGTGGCAGAAACTGTTAACACATTTTAAGATCTAGATATACTTCTCTCACAATATCAATCAGCAAATGTAATACTCTCTAGAAGAATGAAAATACACCCTGTAAAAATCCAGAAGCCTAGTTAGATATATGCCACAGTAATTTTATGCCAAAGATTATCAGAATAATAAAATATGCCAAAGAGGTGTGCATATACTCTCTGGGAGTTTCACCCTCTTTTGTAAATTCTCTGCATAATTTGTATGAAATTTATAGAAAAATCTTTTGTATTTTTATTAATATTTCAGGGTTTTTTTGTATGTAAGAAAAATAGTTCCTTTCTATGAAATTATAAAAATAATATTCTGTGAATACTTCTGATGTCCATATCAAAATGCTAGGAAAATCAATATTAATTCCATATTGTTTATTAAATGAAAATTATATTTTTATGAAAGGCATAAAGAAGAAAATGTATAAAATAAAAGATAGCTGTTTGAAAGCTGAAAAAAATGACAAGAGTCTTAGAAATAACAGTTTCCACATGAATACAGCAGCTCTTTGTGGAGTTTTTTCAGCTATGTAGGTTGAATCAAGGGTACTTTTGGGTGATGTTGCCCAGACTGACTCCGCTTAAAGCAGGGGCAACTTCAAAGGCAGTTCCCACATTGAATTCTGATGAGGTTGTTCAGTGCTTCAACCAGGCAAATATAACTATACATTTTCATCTTCTCACAGGTACCATCATGTCAATCTTGCTGGTATTTTCCCTTTTTCTATTTTCTATGTATATGGCATTAGAAAACAGATTTTCTGGTAAGATTAGAATAGGCAAAAGCTTGTATCGTAGAATAAATGAACACATGAAGTCTTATATAATCATAAAAGTAGCTACATTTTTAAAGATTATTATACTTTATTTAAGATTATTATGCTGCTTTTCCTGTGCAAGAGTGAGATTATTTTCTAATAAGAAAAAATCTTCTTGAAATCTGTTGGGTCCTTTCAGAGATCTCTTTTGATTTCATGGAAGGGGAGTAGGAAGGATTGGGAATTGCTATCAGGAAAGGAGAAATGGAAGAAATTGCTGCTACGTGTTACTTTCACTTTACAGCTTTGTCACATTCCACTTTGCAGCTAAATGGAAACCAACTTACAGTAACATTAAATGTGCCTCCTTGCTTTCTTCTTCAAATGATGTCCCTTATGAAAATATCCCTCCCTGGGGGATAGTTTTCAGCAGTAAATGGATTTATTTTCACTTGCAGATGGTATTCCAACACAGGCATCTTTCTTATGCTTTCTTTCTTACCTAAATGAGAAACACAATTATGATGGAGAATAAACAGTATATTGTTATGAATTTTTTTCATACCTTTTTTCAAACTAACAATTAAACAGAGAGAATTGCCTGAGGAATACCATGCAATAATTTTTGTGTGTGCTTTGATTTTAAGAATAAAATAAGATATATAATTCCTTTCTTATTCTGCTTTCTTTCAAAGCTTTATAAAGTATATTGTTGTTGCTTATGTATTTAATCCAGATTTCTCCATTTCATAATTATTTTCACAACATCAGTATTTGTCAGGTTTGAAGAAAACTTGCTTTCAGTGAAACATGTCTGTTAATTATGCTTACAGAAATAAAACTAATTCTTCTCTAAAATATTTAAATTTTGGAAACAAATGTATTTGATTTTTTTTTAAACAAACATTTAGATTGTCAAAGGAAGTGTAAGACTGTCACTTTCAGAATGCTTCTCTTAGTACTAAGGGAAATATTGATTGAGTTTGGAAGGGACCCTGGAGATCATCTTGTCTACCATCACTCGTCACAGCAGGGTCAGATAGAACAGATTGCCCAGAGCCATATATATCTAGGTTATGAATTACTTCCAGGAAGAGGATGCCATAGCCTCTCTCAATAAAGACAATTTGAAATGAACTTGTGTTCATTTCATTTAAAATTCTAAGATATTCCAATTAATCTAAACAAAAACACTACTCCTTCTTCCCTTTGGGAAGTGTGTTCCACTACTTGCTTCCTTGAATTAAATTTTCCTTTTATTTACTTAATTGTTTGTTTATTTATTTATTTATTTATTCTTTTCCTATCCTTGCCAGTGAAGAAAACATTAAAAGCAAATAGGAATCCATGACAAAAAAAAATGGAGACTTACTAAACTAGATAATTATTGGGAAGATTACTACATTTGCCTTTCCATACTTTTTGATGTTCTGACATCTTGTATTCAGTTATTAATTCTAACATCAAATTGGAAGATGTGTCAGAGACTTAAAGCCCATTTCAACTACATGGGGCTAAGAACTCTATAAAGATTGCAATACTTGTACTCTAAATCAATTCTTTTTTTTCCATTATATCTTCCAAGAAGTCTAACTCTTAAAACTCTTAATTTCCTAAACCAGTTCCATTGTGCATCTTTGTAGCCATTCTGAAATGCTTAGCCCTTTGAGATGTTTTTCACATTTTGTCTTCACTGTTTCACATTAACCTGACATCTTAAGACATGGTGAAAAATGTTAATTGTACAACAGGGCTGTTTTGTAGTAGTGTTACTATTGCATTATTTGCTGACAGAGGTTTGCAATTTCAAAAGTATTTGGTTTGGTCCTCAGATGTGGAAACTGCAGATTTCTGTGGTGTCTCCATGATTAAATGTCTTGGTTTCGTGTATTGTAAGTAAATTCCTAGCTGCCTATTATGATTTATTACAGCGAGAGGTGTTGAAATTCAAGTCAAGAAATCCTAAATCTGGATACAGATCAAAAACACCAGAGCCATATAATTTGCACTAGGGATGCTATGAAAATAGACCTTTCTGTTGCCAACTATATATTAAGAAGCTCCCCAAAATGTTAACTGTCATAATTTCAGCCTTTAAAGGTTAAGAACTTTGACAGTAACTATTAAGAGATACTTAGCATGGGGCTGGCTCTGTTCCTTATTTTTCATAGTGGTATTCTGATCACTGTTCCTTGTTCTGATGTATTTCCATAGTGTAAAATTCTATCAGTGGAATTATAACGATAAGTTAAAAAAGGAAACAAAATAAATTGACTTATTTTCTGTTTCAAAGTATTGTAATTTGAAGAATGCAAAGAAAATTACTTCTTGTATTCACTTAATTTTAAGTTAATAAAGGCACAGAAATATTTGGAAATTAAACAATAACAATTATCTACTGCCTTTATGTAACTCTTCCAGTACCACAGAGTACTACTTTATGTACATGCAGAGCAATTCTTCCATCATGTACTAAAATTTCCTATCACACTGTACTATAAAAATTGTATGACTGTCACATTTCAGCTTGCATATTAAGACGTTTTACAAAAACAACATATGTTTGAAATATGGAAAAATTGCTTTTCTCACACGAGCCAATTTAAGACTGTTGAAAACTCTGTGCAGTGTTTATTGAATTCTTAATTCTTTGATTAGCCAACGCAACATGCACCGGAGTAAAAAAGACTTATAGATTTTGTAACTAAGAAGGAGTTCCAGACACTAATGTAGACCAAACTCCAGCTTACTTTTTTTACGTAGGTTAAAAAAACCCAACAAAACAGAAAGCTGTGTTAATAATCCAAAATCCTTTTGTTGTATTATTGAAATCCACAAGGAAGTAGGAAATACAGCACTGTTGTAAATTTAATTGTAGTTTGATTAAATTTGTTGCCTTCAAAGTTCATGAACATTCAAGTTTTGAATTCCAGATAATGAAAAGTTTTCAATACCACTTTTGATAATTAAGTACTAATTTTAAAATAAAATAATGAAGTAAAAACAGTAATAGATCCATTCCTATTTTTCTGACAATGTATTACATTCCAGAATGTTTAAATGTCTTTTCACTCAGAAAATACACAAGTCTTTGTGTATATGTTGTTCTGTACCTACATTTAATATTCCATATGCATATGCATTTTTGTTTTATATGAATAAAATATTTGAAAGAATATTTGGAAATATATATATTTGGGTTTGTTAAAAAAAAAAAAGAATAAACTGAGTAAACAAATATATAGTAACCTCTGAATCTATGGTGAACTGTCCAAAGATGTTCTTTACTGAAAACTGTGTACTGACTAACTGACATCTGCATACTCTTGTGCGTTTTCAAGACAAATATTAATTCATAGAAACAACTTTATTGTCCTAGTGTCTTTTCTGTATGGATACACTTACAGAAGATTCCTGCATTATTTAAGAGTGGTGGATTGTGGACAGGAACCTTGAAGTTACGTTTATAATAATTAGTGACAAGAAAAGCCATGTACCATTGGAGTCTGGTCATCAATCAATTTTAAATTTATAGCATGGTTCTTAGCAGATTTCTGACCTGTGTCAGCCAGTATTAAGAGTGGTAAAACCTCTCTGTTTTTGGAAGAATCTCTGAAATGACAACTACTTAAAAAAAAAACAAACATACAAGCAAATGAAAAAAACCATTGGTTATGAATGTCTTAAAATTATTGATGAGGGAGCACAGAAAATACCCCCAATATTGGAAAGGATTGTAGTCTGTATATTCAGACTGTCACAGGTTTATGAGACTCAAGACATTATTCACTTTACAGAACAATTTTTTCAGGAAATGAGCAGAAGACATTGTCTTTCATGTTGACTGTGATTTATTTTTTTCTGTCTATAGACTTTCATTGTTCAACAAGGAATGCCCAGTCTTTTAAAAAAATATCAAGTCATTTTGATTGCTTTTAAAAATCAGAATAAGGATATTATTTCAACTTTTTATTCCCATTCTCTAAAATACCACTGTTTCTAAAATAGAAGACTTTAAAAACACATGAGTTTATTGTATTATTTTTTAGGATGATAGGCAAGAAATCAGATAGAAAATCTGCTTTTATAGCATGTTATTTCATATGTAATTCATCGTATAATAATCCCAGATGATATGCAGATAAAAGTAGAATTCATTAGAAAGAGCGTGTAGTAGAGCTTCTTGCCTTATGCATTTTTAGCCTCCTCCCAAACAGAAGAGAAAAATAAAAATAAATTTTTTTCTATTCTGCTTTCTTCCTTAGCAGTATAGCTATAATATTCCCTGATCTTCCAAGTAGAAAAATAGTCTGCATTATATCCAACTATAATTTTATATCTCTGAGATACTGGTGAGTCCTACAGCTCATAGCTAAATTGTTTATGGAGGAGCACACCACATACATTCTTCTTTGTGGTGAATCAGGTCTGGGGTTAGTAGAAGTGATTCTTACCTTTTATGTGTTTTGGAATCTGTTGGAATGTGCTGATTGACTGTAGCAGGAAGTATCCTTTTCTTAGTTTCAGTAAAATATGCAGTCATCTCTATCTCTTCCTCTGGGTATACCACATGCTCTTAGTCTTTTCTGTGCTCAAAGCGGAGATCAAATGCTCTGTGCTTGGACATTATGAAGAGAAACTCCTACTTGAAGAAGGAAAATAATTAGAAAAAATTGCTTTTGCAAATACCTGCAACACCAAAATGCTCTTAAGTTGAAAGGCATAAAGAAGGGAATATGGTCATCAGTAATACAGCATCCCAGCACTCCTTTTGAACCAGGGCCTAAATGCAGGCACACTGTCACTCTACAAATACAAACTGTTAAAGGATGGGAGTGCAGATGCCAATTGTCCTGTAGGAGTAAACCTTGCAGACAGCAGCTGAATCAAGGACTTGTACAACAAATGTAACACAGGCTCATAAATCACATTCCTAGTGAATTGCCATACTGTCACTGGGGATGTCACTCTGATTTCTCTGAAAAGATTACTCTGACCACATATATGTATTCCATTAGCTAGAGACAGTGACTCTTCAGTATTCTTCAACATAAAAAATATCTATTACATGATAAATAATGTATGATTCTTAAAATCTCTAAATAAAAATTATCAGCTTTACCAGAAGTACGTACTACTTGTCACATGCAAAGTTTATACTTTTGCTTTGTTATCACTGATATTTCTAAAATTCCAAGGCAATATCACTTTTTGCTCTATTCTGATACTTTTTGTGAAGATTCTTTAAACTCTATTAACTGTCTATATCATACTCTCACTCAGCTTTAGAGGTGTTAAATTGGCGTTTCGTGTTAATTCAGTTTTAATGAAGATATAGAAGTAAATATTTATATTTATTTTAATATACTTTAGATTGCAATAGGATCTATAGAGAGAGGCTTCTATTTGTGACTAAGACTTTCATAATCAGCTGAAGAGGATTGAGTCCTAGAAATAAAATTAAAATAAACATACTTTTACTCTAAATGGGAAAGAACCACAGAGAAATTCAGTTTTTGAAACACCGTTTTCCTGGAATCATTATTTATTTGAGATTAAAGGCTATGTTTCTTTGTCACATCAGAAAATTTTCACTGGCTGAAACTAGGAGTTGAGTCTCAAGAATGAGTCTGTGTGTTTCTTTGGTGTTGTTTTTTTTTGTTTTGTTTTATTTTGTGTTTTTTTTTTTTGTTTTTTTCCAGAACTTTTCCAGCCTTTTACCCTTTGAAATTTAAAGAGCTGTGAAAATGAGACAGAAATCTGCATGAAAGCATATTGTAGGATAAAAGAAGAAGATAATAGGATAATAGTGAAGTCATATTTATATATAATAAATGTTATTCTAATATTAACAAATCTTTCACAATACCCTATTAGATATTTTACAAAATAAAATTTAAACACTCAGGTTTGGTTGGAAATACCTGAACCAGTAAATATATACCAAACAGCAATTGCAGTCTGAGGGCTTTTACTTGTCTTCATTCAGTCATCTGTTTAAACATCAACAGTTTAAAAGAGTAGAGATAAATGTTAGTTTTTTCTGAAGGGATTTTAGATGCTCATTTTTATGAGTCATATAAGAATAGACATTTATGTTGTCATCCTATAAAAATAAGGTCCATAAAATTGCTTCAAACTGGGCAAGTTTCTAGGAGCATATTCTTCTTCTAGACCAGAAAACCTTGCCTTTAAAAACATAGCAAAACACTCAAATATGTAATATATTATCTCCAGTTGGTATCTAGACATGTATTACATATTATTCACTGTAATCCTGGCTGATGTAGCTCCAATCACAATGTAAGTACCTTATATTATTCCTGATGAGGTTTCAGAAGACGTGGCCTGAGCAGGGAATGTCATACTTCCGAAGCATCTTCTCTATCTTTGGAGAACAAGCAAGAGTGTCTATTGGTTAAAAAGCTTATATATAAGCTATTTCCTACTTAGGACAAGGAAGGACCACTATGTGCAGCATTTTTCCTGTGCTAACAAATCCATAGTCACAAGCCTCAGAAGTAGAAAAGTGTTCCAACACAGCACATACTTGGTATGCACACAATTCCAGGGAAGCACACACAAACCTGCATCAGATTCAACACATGGAAAGACTTCAACCACTAATTGGGTATCATTATAGAGCTTGTATCCTATCTGGATTTGGATAGAGCCTTGAATCCAAAAGCAGCTGTCAGTCACAGAAATAAGTAAACCAGATCAAGTTATACATGAGAGTGCCAAAGTTATAAATCTTCTCACAGGAAATTATGCCTTCAGCTGAAAATGTTAAATACTTATTTTACAATGTAAAGGCATTTTCAAATTATGTCCAGTGATAATCTCATTCATCATCATGTTCTAACAAATATATTGAGGGACTCTAGAGTAGGATGAGGATGCTTCACCTGCCTGAATTTAATTACTTTGCACGTTTACTTAAAACAATACCTTCTGTGATCACACAATTATTTCCAAAACTGTCAATTCTGACCTCTCTTCTTTTGCCTTTTCCCCATGGCATGTTACAGTTAAGTTCTGTGAACCTTGTAATTCATCTGGCTGTGGCTCAGTGACTGGTGGATTAAGGTCAAAAGTTTGCAGTGTCACCAGTTTCTAAATGTTTCAGACCATAATGTTTGCCATTGAGAGCCAGAGAAAATAATAATAATATAATAATATGAAACAGAAATAGTGGTATAGAAATAATTCTGATCTGATGAAAAAAACATATACTTTTATAGTTTTTCTGAATTTACCACCACCAACAACGGTTTGTAGACAAATGTCATTTCTTCTACAGTAACATGGAAGAATAGAACGCTGAACGATTTATATTCTTAAAAGCTGTTCTATATTTTTAGGGGAATAATAGACATATACTGTGTGCTTTATATTCAACCCCCAAAAAGAAGTGGGCCACAATCCCAGCGAATCTTAGAGTTCAAGCATGATTCTGACACTTAGCTTTGTAAGAGGGAGTCTTACAGACTACCACTAGTACCTACATGACACGTCTCTCCTCATTATAGGAAACAAAAGTGAGATACCAGCTTAATGTTTGAGACATAAAAACTGAAGTAGAGACATGATCTGCTCTTCAGAATTTCAGAAAAGTGTGCTAAGGATCTTTACCTTCTGAAGTGCTCCTAAAACTGAGCTCATCAATTCATCCCGTCCTTGAGTTGTCCTGCTCAGTGGCACTTAACTCAAGCTGGTTTGAAGCAAGGCTGTTGGCATCAGGGATTCACTTTCTCTGTACATCTCACATCAAGGGCTGTATCCATTCCACTGTACAGCTTGAAAGTTCTCTTGACAGATGACGTCAGCAAGTAGAGCCAATGTGGCTGTCAACCTCTTATGGGCTGGTTTAGCCTGGTTTCATGACAGGGGGGCAAAGGGACCCACACATCTGCACCCTGGAAAGAGAAAAGGAAAAAATGGTAGATGGATGGGCCCCAAAACAAACCAGTGGCAACGATCTGAGGAGAAACAAACTCATTTACTAAATAAGATGTCAGAATGCAAGATTACACACTTTAATACAATATTGGAGCTAATAAATTAAATATAATGAGAGAAAGAGTGTCCGAAAGCTGAAGGCCTTACAATAATGCTGAGGCATGCAGTTGGGACAAGCAGCAGGGTGAAGAGCCTGACAATTGAGAAGGGAAAAGAGACATCAGGTGACCTTGCCAGGGGTTATATCTCCTCTCTGAACGCAAAGTCCTCTGGGGCATGTACTTCTCTTCTGGGACCGGTACCTGGAACTGGAGCATTAACTCTTTAACTCCCAGTGATGTTATGATTCAAATTACCAATAGACAAAAATCATAAAACCATGAAAATGGCCTTTTTACCTTTTTAGAATTTAAGACAAATTACATTTATTCCCAAAGATTATTTCTGTTGATTATCCTTTTGCAGGATGAGCAAACTTTTTTTTTTCTTTGTTTTGAAAAAAAATAAATGTCTCTTTATTAACTCACACTTCCTCCTGTAACTGATCAAATAAATGGCAGATCCTCAAGAAAGTCAAAGGAAAGCTCCCCTTCCTGTCTTTTGGCAATATTCCTTGGAGCTATATTGATGTTCTGCCATTTAAATTAAAACAATTAGGAAAATAAAAAAGAAGAAAGCTTTTAAACAGTTATTAGGATAAATAAAATAGATAAATGTGTCCATCTAATTACTAGCTCTTGACTGTGATTAAACACAGTAGTAATTACTTTCTTTGGTGTGGCAATAGGTTATTTGTGCTGACTAAATCACAGTAACATTTTTCTAGGATTAATAGCATGACTTTGCTAATGAGATCTGTCATCTAGAGGAAGACCACTTTAGTAGGCTAATCTGATTTCTTTTATTTTTAGATCATATTTGCAATTGGGATATACATTCATCAATTTTCAAGAAAATCGGCGTCAATTATCTGAACTATCTAGTCAGATGGATAGCACAGAATTGTAATATGCTATATGGCAGTTGTCACTGGAAATACGCTACTTATAACACCTGTTTTAAAATATAGACATCTCCATCATCTACGTGTAATAACCTCAAAATACTTCCAGTATATTGGTAAGAAGATAAAAAACTTTTTGTTCCATTTTCTTCCCTAAAAATCATTTGAAGATATTTTTGAAATTCAACATGAATTCCCAGAAAGTCAATCTGGCCTCTTTTTAAATTCTGTATCGTTTTACTTGAATTTTGCTTTTGTTGATACCTGATTTCCCTGTTTTCTTTAGAAATTCTTTACATTGTACGATTTTTTTCCAAAACACTTTCAATATGTATATTTTATATTTTAGTTTATAAAATGCTCATTATATTAATAAATGCTTAATAAAATGCACATGTGATTACTATGTATGTATACTTAAAGTACATTTTCAGTAAATCACTCACATAAAACATAATAGAGAAGTGAAACAAATGATAGACTCTCATATCTTTTGAAAGTATAGCCCATACATAGCTTCATAATTTATGCAGAAATATCAAACTGCGACACATTTAATCAGCTTTTTGCCTACAAAGATTTTTTCCACAAAACTTCAAGGAACTATCTATGCAGGTTGCTATTGCAGAATAGTTCTGTGTTGAACTCAGCAATTTTGTTGAACAATGGTTACACAGTACTAAATGTATGGTCCATGATTTGTTGGTCAAATATGGGACAATTAATTGTGATATTAACTCTGATAGGCAACCACAAAAGTGAAATACCCTTGTTCAAGCAGCAATGGTTTTTCGGGAATTAGTGTACACATCAGTGAGTATGTTTTGATTCCATAGCTTCTTGCTAGACTAGGTCATGGATTCACGAGGAAAAAAGAATAGTTAAACAAGTACACGTAGTGTTTGCATGGATTTACAAGTTGGAATTTAGCCTTCTGTCTACTAAAGATATCTGATTATTTTGTTAGTCACTGGGATACTTCAGAGGGAAAGGATCAGAAGAAAGATTTTAGAAGTCAATAAAGGAGAGCAATAAAATATTCTATTTGTCTACGCTTCATGAACTGCTTATATATGCCATTTCAGCACTTATCTCATGAAGTTTTGACTCCTTTCTACATCACATTTGATTTTCAACAGTTTGAGGGACTTTTTCCTGTTCCCAGAGTATTTGCCCATAACATATGTGCAGATCTGGAAACACAGAAAGCAGATTTTCATTGTTAGTACCTCAACAGCTGCTGAAAAGGTCCCAAGGACATGGCTCGTTCTGATGTGATATTTAGAAAAGAGATCCATCCTTATAAAAATAAATAAATAATATCACTCACCTGAGCCTTTGCAGATATTAATAATCACATTAGCTTTACTCCAGATGACAAAATATGTACTGTAAATATCTAGCAGGGCGCTGTGCTAAAAACTGATCATTAAATCTAAAATTGAACAGTTCATGTTTGGT
>NW_024962335.1:3435604-3480529 GCF_019238085.1 Lagopus leucura | reverse complement strand
TATATATATATATAAAATATAAATACCGAGTGATGCACAAGCACTTGCTCTCTACTTGCAAACCACTGTCTAGCTAGTCCCGAAGCAGTGGAAGGAGGCCTGATTAACGCCCAACCTCATTGGAAGGGAAGTACAAGAAGCTGAAAAAACTAAAACATCCTTGACTCCATACAGAAATACTCAGCAACTAGAAACATCAGTGTGCTATTAATGTTGCTTCTCCTGATACTAAAACATAGTAGTTTTACGTAGTAAAACATCATAGTGCATCATACCAGATGCACTGAAAAAAAAAACAACAACTCTGTCCCAGATGAAATGAAGACAAAGAGGAGAGGTAGGTAAACATTTTCTCTCTGTGGAAGATTCTCAGGAGCCCAAGTACTCACAATCAATACTTTTGTCCAATTCCTTGTTATTTCTTTCTACATTGCAGATAATTTTTCTGTATTTCTCACAGAGACAGCTGTGCATATAATAGGCAGGAGGCAAGCAAATTAAAAATTGATGTCCATCTTCAAATCATTATTTCATTGGAGTTTGCAGCTTCACAATCAGTAAGTTAAGATTACCCAATTCCAAGTTGGTTTTCTACTATAGACTGCCATTAGAAGACCTCTCTTTTTCTCTCTAGTTATTATAGTGTAGTTACAAGAAACCTTTTTTTGTCCAAAGTGACAGACTGGTCTTGTAAGTAAAAAAATATGTTTTATATGAGACATAACCAGGTCTGTTCTGGAGTTTTTCATTACAGTTTACAAAGCTGCAGTTTTATCATTTTCTAGTCACTGTCAGTGGCTCAGGTGAATAAATGTATCTGAAGTCACTGCCAGTGTAAAGACAGAATTATTTCACTGTATTTTTGCTATAAGTATTGCAGCTTACATATTCTGATCAATTTCATCAAACATAATTAGCCCAGGAATCTAATCAAGGAAATATATCTACTTTGAATACTGTGGTGTAGAATTACTTATTATAAAACTAATATTGGGTAAAAATCAACAAAAAACACAGATTGAGTCAAAATATCAAATATATTTCAATACTTAAGTGTACTCTATATGGGTGACTTTGTAATATTTATCAGGCAGCAAGTTAAAAGCCTCTGCTATACTAATACTAATAAAACTCAATGGGAAGTTAAAATAGCTGCATATATCCCTAAAAATATCCAAACACCTGGATAAAAGTTATCTGTTGGATATGTCGCCAAAGGTGTGTACCAGCATCACTTTATCTTTCAGCAGGAAAAGCTCTGTACACCAAATTCATTCAAATTAATTCACTGCAACATTTTCATATTTTCTAATTCATAACGCATCTCCTTTGTAATAAAATAATGCTTGCTCTTTATTTGTTCAAAATTCTTTGCAAAACAATATTTAAATGCTAAATAACTGCCATGTTTAAATATTTACCAATGCACTTGTGTCTGGAGGACATGCTGATAGGAGACACATTTCTAAACTTTTTTTTTATATATTGTTTATGAGAGAGCAGTGTCCACAGACTGCCGGCTATGAGCAGGTATTGCTTGCATGTTTTCTGATTTGCAAACTTTTGCCACCACGACCAAGTAAACATGAAAGTAATTCATTCACCTTCAGAGAGTACTAGAATGAGTCTTCACTGCAGTATTACACTGAGGAGGTAAATAATAAAATTTTCCTGACAAAAAAAATAATGCTTGTGTGGCTTTATTCAGTAATACTTGTAATTATATGTCTTATAATTAATAAAGTTTTCACTGAGTGATGGAGAAATTACTCAGAAACACCTATAATAGTATTTTCTATTCCAAGTCTCTAATGCAGGTGCCTACATATGCATATAAAGTTTTTCTTCATAACACCTTCTCTTAAATGAATCGTTTCCTGATCACTAAAAGTACATGAAAACTGCATTACTAAAAACATATACTTGCCTCAACTATCATAAATGAGGAAATTCTGATGTCCTGTTAAAGCCAGGATTGTAAAAACATAACTGCATTAGTGTGAAACAGTTTTTAATTGATTCTATCAATAGTCCAAAGTAGAAATAAGAAGTTGCCCAGTCCTGTATCACAGGTGGAATTGTAACAGACTTATTTAAATGAATCCTTAATGGGAAGAATTTTTCAACAACTAAGTTCTGCAATTTTTGACAAGTACATAATTAAACCAATGTCATTGATTTCAGCTTTCATCATTATGACTCAAATAAATACATAGCTTGAAAACATTTTAAAAGCTACTGTTTTTAAAATCCTGTCCAACTCTGCAACCATCTGCACTTCCTTTTCACTCATAATAAATAGAACAATCACCAGCACATCTGATCACAGCTAACAAGCATCTTGAGCATGTTGCTATAAAAACTCTCCTAAAGATGGAGAACAACTTAACACAGGACCATCTGGACTGCTATAGTTAGTGGGCAGTTATATGCCTCAATATACTTGTTACTTTCCCCTATTCTCATGATTTCATCTTTATATATGCAGATTTTCATGTCAATCTAGCCTAAAGCATATTAGGTTAAAGGAAGTTAAGAAAATTACTGTTATGTGTGGTGGAGTAACTGCTGCATCTTTAAACATGGGTGCAGAAAAAAGCAAAATTCCTACTCATGACAAGTTAGGCAGGCATGATCCAGGTCTGGTCTAGAAGCCATGCAGTTATGTTCGTATGAGATAGCCCCTGAGGTTATAAGAACTGTATGTTAGACATCCCTTAAGTAATTTGCTTTATAAATAAAACTGCATCCTAAGCATAATTAACTAGTTTGCTCCTATTATTCTTGTTAGAATACAAGACTGCTGGGGAAAAATGCTCTTTAATTAGTTTGGAGATCTCCTAAGCTTTGTCTGTGAAGTCTCACCAAAGATGAGATCACAATTAAATTTATTAAAGGAGGTAATTCATAAAATAATAATAATTATAATATGCTGAATCATCAATGGATCATTCTCCAGGTACATGATTTTTCATTTTCTTTCTGTTACATGACATCTCAGTTCTATTTCTCTTGACTTTAAGGTCATTTATTTCTTTGTACAGAATATTCAGATTCTCTGTGGTGATGTTATTGATGATGCCTGTCAACTGTATGCCATCAGCAAATTTCAGTAGTGCAAGGTTATATAAAATGAACAAACAAACAATAACAGTCCATCAAAAACATATTTCTTTGCCTTTATTAGTAAGGCAATATCTAATACAAAATCAATCTCAGTATTTTTTCTTAGGAATTTACCACACTATCCAACTTCTTTAACATACCATACTGTTGTACTTTCTGATCTCATCAGTTGCTCTCCAATTATTCAAGTACACTGCTTTTCCATCAGCATATAACTTAAATTTAACTACTCATTCCTTAAAAATAAAATATCAAGAACAGAATCAACATTTTTTTTTATCTTAATATTATCTTTATTTTATATAACTCTTATATTTATATTATCAAATAATATTTAATCAGGCATAATTTGGTTTTATAAATAGAACTTGCATTTTCTTTCAGTCATTTACTTCCACTTTTTTACATTTAAGAAACATTATGCCATATTGTAACAAAGTAAGTGTGATCCTTTCAATCTATTTTCACAATCATTTCTTGCAAAGAGATCACATAAGTCTTTTTATGGTAAGATAACACAATCTTGACATTAAGATGTTTATTAAATACATTTTACATATTACATATTTGCAAATTTACGTCAAAGTTCCTGAAAACCCCGTGATGTAGTTTACTTGATTTTGCCAGTGTATTAAAACTCTTTGAGTTTTCTTTCTGATATATGTGTATTTCAAATTTTATTTCTATTCACATTTTCTGCAAAGTGGCTTGTGTACTCTTGAAAGCATTTAAAGACTATTATCAATATCTAGTTGCTCCTGTAATGTAATGTCCTGCCAATTTGCTCTTTTTATTCTTTGTTCCCTAAAAGTAATAATAATAACAATTTACTTAAAGCAGTTTTACTTTCCATTTTAATTTCCTTTCTAAGATCTGACTCAGCTTGACTTCTGGCAAATTTCATTTTACTTCTAAACTTCCTGACCTCTAAGGCATTGCCTTTTTCTTACTCCTAATATCCTTTCTGAAGTGTCTGTTTATAAAACTGGGCCTGAAGGCCTGTTCTACAACTTGCCCCTTTCTTTGAGATACAAGTTCCAATTATACTTTTATCACTAATATTTGAAGCAATTTGTAAATTTATTTAATTTTCTAATCTTCTCAGTTCAGTTGATTCAGTTTATTTAATAATAATAAAAAAACAAACGTATTAAATAATACACTTCCTTTGTCAGGATCCATAACAAAATGGTGTCTTTGCTCTTTTTTTCTTCTCATTTTTATTTCTGACTTTTCTATAGACAACTATATAGACATATTTCAGTTAAAAAAAACAAAAAAACAAAAAACAAAAAACTGCTGCAGTGAAGTATGCATAAAATTTTATTTGTGGGGATGAAAGTAGAACTTTGTGAGATGACAACTACACAAAGGGAAAGACTCCACTAAAAATTTTGAACTGAAGTTTTGGAGATTGTAATAAAGAGAAAAATTATGCCTCTGATTTTCCAGGATTCAAAAAGACAATAATTTCCAACTATAAATCACAAACAGGACCGTGTCCTAACACAACATCATAATTATCTGAGTTTCCTACTGAAAAGTAGGATCCTGTGGAACTGCTTACTATGGACACTGACAAACACGTCAAAAGCTTAAATTACGGAGACACTGCACTATCATATTCACATTTTTGGCTATCTGAAGGCCCATTTAGTATCTGTGATAGCATATGAAGGTATATGAAGGTTTTCAGACACTTCCACAGAGACCTTTCTTACTTTGATTTATGATTCTATGGTTAAAACAGACAAACAAAGAAACAAAGAGAAGAGTCTTCTCTAATGGAGAGAGAATACAGCAGTAGTTCTATTAACTTGCTTCTTAAAGATAGACTAAATGTAACTAGACCAACCTAATTCTTAATTTAGAAAATATGAACTACCTTTCTTGCTTTGAACTGAAAAGTAATTGTGTAAGATTGTATTTATCAACTCCATTTAAAACTATCCCATGTTGTTTTATATTTTGTATAGATGAGAAATGTAGAGTATATATACATACTTTAAACCAACCAATTTGTCATTTCAACCAATTTAACAAAAAAACATTTGCTTTAAACAAAAGCATGTGAAATAAGATGAACTGATACCACAAGGAGAAAAAAGTCTTTATTTCATTCCTTGGCTAAGTACAGCATGATGTTACAGTTTGTAGCTATGACTCCCTAACAGCACAATACTAATAATCTTTAAGCCTTTCCTCTAGTGAAAGGTTGATTTGGTCTCCAAATATAATCATTCCTGGCACTGTCCTTGTAGACTCTGCCAATGCTATCAAAAAGATATGTTAGTTTTATTCTGTAGTTTTTCTGCTCCCCTGGGACACTGGATGTCTCAAACAATTTTCATTTATTCTTTAAGTAAAATTAAATCCTTTCAAAGAAGGAAAACTGTTTAGATAAAACCACTGAATAGTTTCGCACTGTTTCCTCATTTAGATTGCTTTCTGACCAGATTCCAAAGTTGTGAGCTTTTAATCCTCTAAGACAGCTAAACAGAAATGAATCTCGCTTTGTGTAAAAAAATGAATATACAGTTCACTCTAAGATTAACCTCCTGGCACCCTACTTGGTGGGGAAGAGGTCAGAAGATAAAAGGACAAGTATTTTGTTGAGATCTGGAAAAAAATATGAACAGCTAATTTGTGAGAAATGCAGTGAACATATTTACTCATAGATATGTAAATAAAGGCCTTATATTAGCCTTTTGGTATATGAAGAGGGTTTCTATGAAAGATGGTGAAGGTCTTTTTACTAGGGCCTATAATGAAATGAAAAAGGATAACATTTTAAACTGAAAGATATTAGATCTAGAATGGATATAAGAAAGTTTTCACGATAAGCATGGTGAGATACCAGAAGAGAATGCACAGAGAAGCTATGGATGCCCCATCATCAGAAATGTGCAAGGCCAGGCTGGACAGGGCTTTGAGCAAACTGGTGTAATAAAAGATGTCCCCGTCCACAGCAGGGTTTCTGGACCACTTGATCTTTACAATCACTTCCAACATAAACCATTCTGTGATTCTATGATCATGACAGCTGTCATCTCTGAGCAGCATTATATTCTTCAGAAGTCTCATTAACTACATCGGGGCATTAGCCACAGATCAATTAAGGCATCATTGTGTCATGATTTCCAATACATTTTTCAACTATATTAATAAGATGTGTCTCTTTAATGTGTCTCACTATAAGCAATTAAAAAAAAAAAAAGCAATTAACAGATGTCTAAACTCTAAATATGTGATATGTAGTCAAACAAAATGTAATCAACACACCCAAAAACAAAACTTGAAATCTGAAAATTTGTCATTGTTTGAAAATGTAATTTATATATTATTTAAGATACTTATACAGAATTAAACTAAAATAACACTCTGTCAAATTTCTTCCCTTTTCTTAGGCTTCCCTGAACTATTTATTGTTCTTATTTCAATTCAGTAGTAATATATTATTAAAATCTGACAATCCAATAACCTTTTTAAAACATTTTTATATTACTATTATTTTTCCCTACTGGCATGAATATTAGAGTAAGCTGTAATCTAAAAAACTGAGGATAAAAAAATGAAATATAATCTAACTGTGAACTCATAAAATTGACATAGCTTTGTTATCAGTATCACACTTTATGTCTTTTGATCTAGATATCAACTATCTAGTTGTTTGCATGATTTCATTTCTATGAAATACATATTATTTTATAATTATAAATTATATATAAATTATATAATATGTATTTATAATGCATATTATATATACATATATTTATTATTAAATGCCAGTTAATACACTGGCATTTATTTTCAAAATGAATGACTGCAAAGAGTTGAATTATCTGAATTTAAATTCTCAACCGAATAACGGTAAAGAAGATATGACTAGTATAAATGCATGGTTTTTAGTGCTTTCATTAAAAAAAGAAAAAAAAAGTATTTCTAGATGTGAATCAAACTGTATCTTATGGAGCTGATTAAGTTACCTTTAAATGGTACGTTATAATTACTTTTGATATTAAAACCTACTAAGTTATTTAAAATTCCAGTACTACAGCTTGTCTGACTTTTGTATTTAGTAAGGTCTGTTGATGAAAATCTCTCAAGTGCTCTGAGCACTTGAGAACAGAATCTCTAAGTCAATTCATTCTACTTGTAATTTCTTCTGTTTCCATGTGCAGACAAACCACAGAGTGAAGTTGAGGATCCAATCTGTGTCCCTCATATGTTATGCTTTTGAGAATACCAGCCTGGAGCAAGGTGACGTGATTAACATGATGAAGTATATATTCACCCCCTACTGCACACATTTTGTCCTCCCAGCCTACTGTTGAGAAGTCCTTCTTCATACTGGGAACCATGACACTGCACACAGTGCTGGGGGAAGCACACTACAAGGTATCACATCTTTCAATCATCTATAAAGCCTACAATAATTCAGGAGCTTCCTCTCTGGAAATAACTGTTTGGCCATTCCATCACAATATATGGTCACACCAGATTCATAATGGTAAATAATTTTTTTTAACATAAACTTGAGTCCATTTTAGCACAGCATCATAGAAACAGAACAATGACTTTTCTTGTTGCTTTTCATTATATGAAAGGCACAAAGAAAAAAGAGTCATTTATCTTTCACTGTACTAGTCAGGGAAAGCCTGATTCACTATTTTTCGCAAGCTAGTAAGCTTTTTTTCCCCCTAGGTTAGTCTAAGAGGCTTGTTCTCAGCCTCTCCGATGGAGAGAAATAAAAGGCTTTTTATGTCCTTTTCCCCTTCTTCTAGTTTCAGATATCACATGAAAAATGGCATGCTTCATTTGCTCATACCTTTTAATTTTGCATTTCCTCTGCTATGCTTACTTCTACAAACATTCTCCATAGAAGAATGGTAGTAGCTGTACAGTCTCAGTCCATGAGAAAGTTATTATATTCACAGATTGCTCTTCTCACTTGTAATTGATTCCAGAGAGAGAAAACACATACATTAATACATATTATCTCATTTGCAGTACAGATGTCTAATCATTAAGCCATTCCTGATGTGAAACTTCTATTAAAGCCAGTTAGAGTCATGCCTGCAAGTGGACAGCAAGGTTAGGAGCAGATTTACTTTCATATCATTCTTATGCATTGACAGAGTATGCTTACTTTTTAATACATTACAAAGAGTGATGGGTAAACCACAAAGAGTCTGAATCCTTGGACAAACACCAAGAACTATGTATGCTCTTTTGAACTGTATTCCAACTGTCTAAAGCCACTTGATTTTCCACAGCTGGGCTGGAAGTCTTACAAGATTAGATATTTCAGCACTTCTGCTTCCTATCCTAGCCAAGAAGACATAGTTTAAATCTGAAAAGAGGAGGACAGGAAAACTAGACTATAGCAAGCATTAAATATAGATTTTCAAATACTATTAATTCAAGATTCCAGAAATATTCTGTTCTTACCATGGTTATCCCATTGACTGTCTCCAGACCACATAAAAATTTATTTTTTCTCTCACTTACAGCAGCAATAGAATACTCAGTGCTATCTGAAGAGATAGATTTAGATCACAGCCAGGCACTTTGGTGTGATACAGGCAGTAAGCTGAATCAGTGATCCTGGAACTAACAGACAAACTCCTAATGACACCATAACCATAAGAGAAACAAGATCAAGTCTTGATTACATCTGGGTATCTCTTGGAAAGACCATACGGTGAGCTGCAAGAGGTCCAGGAGGCTGCTGGTATGCACTGATGATAACTTTCTGGTCCAGGTATTGGACAGAATGACCAGAGGTGAAGCGTTGCTGGACCTGCTGCTCACTAATGCAGAATAAATCATTAAAAGTGTTAAGGTTGGAGGCAGCCTGGGCTGCAGTGACCACGCCCTCGTTGAGTTTGTGATCTCAATGGATGTGGGCCTGGCAAAGAGTGGCATCAGGACTCTGAACTTTGGAAGAGCGAACTTTAAACTGTTCAGTGGACTGTAGGCCAAGATCTCCTGGAACGCTGTCTTTAAAAGCAAGGATGTTGAGGAGAGCTGGCTATTCTTCAAGGTTGCCTTCCTGAGAGCACAAAAGTTCTCCGTCCCTCTGAATAAGAAAGCGGACAAAGGAGGTAGGAAGCCGGAGTGGCTTGGCAAGGACCTACTGGGCATGCTGAGATTGAAGAAAGGTGCGTACAAGCTCTGGAAACAAGGGCATGTCACCTGGGAAGAATACAGGGATGCCGTCCGGACTTGCAGACATGGGATCAGGAAAGCCAAAGCGCAGGTGGAATTGAACTTGGCGAGGGACGTGAAAAACAATAGGAAGACTTTCTACAGGTACACTGGCCAGAAGAGACAGGTCAAAGCAAGTGTACCTCCTTTGGTAAATGTAAAAGGAGAACTTCCTTCAACAGACGAAGAGAATGCTTGAGGTACAGGAATGAGTTCTTTGCCTCTGTCTTCACTGGCAGCCAGGATTCCAGTACTTCTCACATCCCTGAGCCCTGCATCCCTAAATCTCTAGGTGGAGATCAGGGCTGCAAATCCTTCCCCACTGTGAGGACAGAGCAGGTCCGAAACTGCCTCATGAGACTGAATATGTACAAGTCTATGGGGCTGGATAGCGTGCGTCCCAGGTTTCTGAAGGAGCTGGCTGAGGTGGTTGCTGAGCCGCTCTCCATCATATTTGAAAAGTCATGACTGCCAGATGAGGTCCCAGATGACTGGAGGAAGGGTCACGTCACTCCCATTTACAAGAAAGGGAGCAAGGAGGACCCGGGGAAGTACAGGCCACCTCTGTGCCTGAGAAGACCATAGAACAGATCATCCTGGAGAACATCCTTGATCACATGAGGAAGGAGCATGTGATTCAAGACAGCCAGAACAAGTTCACCAGGGGAAGGTCATGCCTAACCAATCAGGTGGCCTTCTATGATAGAGTGACGGCACTGGTGGACAAGAGGAAGGTGACCGATGTCATTTACCTGGACTTGAGCAAGGTATTTGACATGGTCCCCCACCACATCCTTATATCCAAATTGAAGGAATGTGAATGTGATGGGTGGACCACCCAATGGATAAGAAACTGTTTGAAGGGCTGTAGACAGAAGGTGGTGATCAATGGCTCTATTTCCAGGTGGAGGCCAGTAATGAGCGGCATCCCCCAGGGGTCTGTCTTAGGACCGGTGCTCTTTAACATCTTTATCAATGACACTGAATACGGAATTGAGTGCACCTTCAGCGAGTTTGCTGACAGCACCAAGCTAAGTGGTGCGATAGAAAGAAGGGATGCCGTTCTGAGGGTCCTCGAGAGGCTAGAGGTTCAACACAGCAAACTGCAGAGTTTTGCACTTGGGCTGGAGGAAACCCAGGCATCCATACAGACTGGAAGGAGCAATCCTTGTGAGCAGCCCTGCTGAGAAGGCCCTGGGGGTCTTGATAGATGAAAAACTTAACATGATGTTTTAAGCTTTTTGCCCTTATGGCTCGGAAGACAAATGGTATTCTGGGCTCCATCAGAAGAGGGGTGGCCAGCATGGACAGGGAAGCGATTGTCCCCCTCTACTCTGCTCTTGTGAGGCCCCATCTGCAGTACTATGTCCAGGTCTGGAGCTCCCAGTACATGAAAGACGTGGAACTGTTGGAGAAGGTCCAGAGAGAGCCACAAAGATGATCAGGGGACTGGAGCACCTCCCCTATGAAGACAGGCTGAGGGAACTGAGCTTGTTCAGCCTGGAGAAAAGAAGGCTGAGGGTTGACCTCATTGCAGCCTTTCAATACCTAAAGGGAACCTACAAACAGGAGGGGAATCAACTCTTTGAAAGGGTAGATAACAGCAGGACAAGGGGAAATGGTTTTAAGTTGAGGGAGGGGAGATTTAGGTTGGATGTCAGGGGGAAGTTCTTTACAAAGAGAGTGGTGAGATGCTGGAACAGGCTGCCCAGAGAGGTTGTGGATGCCCCATCACTGGATGTGTTTAAGGCCAGATTGGATGGGGCTGTGGGCAGCCTGGTCTAGTATTGAATGTGGAGGTTGGCAGCCCTGCATATGGCAGGGGGGTTGGAGATTCATGATCCTTGAGGTCCCTTCCAACCCTGTGATTCTGTGATTCTGTGAAACTAAAAAGCAGAATGCTAAAACTTAGCAACTGAAGATGACATTCTTTTAGCCGTAGGAAAACAATGTGGCTCCTGAGGAAATAAGTGTTGAGTTTTTGGTGGAACATACTGTACTAGTCATTTTGCACTCACTTCTACATTCCCATGTTAATCAACTGAAAGTTTAAATAAGGCAAACAGTCATATCTAAATTCTGATATTTTAATAATCATTTTTCTTGATGACAGAACAATGCATCTGACACCCTATGAAAGCAAACTGCCCTTTCTTTCTAAATGACATTGTGCTGTGTTTCTTTGCCAGATGTTTTGAGAAGCTTAAACTAAGCCTTATCCTTACAGGTAGTGATGATTTTGTTCAAAACACTTATGCAGTCAATCTGTCTGGCTACTTTAAAGCTTCATTAGAAATACAGAGAAAGTTCATAATTAGACCAGCTGCTTTTTGCTCCACTGTCAGAGAATCACAGAATCGTAGGGGTTTGGAAGGGACCTCCAGAGATCGAGTCCAACCCCTTCAAATAGAATACAAGAAACCCAAATCCTACTAGTTAGTTATTTTAATAGCTGATCTTTTTTTATATTATACATTTATACATTTGTGTAAGAGTGCACATTACTAGCATTAAGAGATAATGTTAATGTTAAAGTATATCTAATTTATATATGTTTAATTTTTATATTTTAAAAAATTTTTCTCAGAAAAACTATTTCTGCTGCTTCATGAGAAACTAGGCTTCTCTGAAACAGAGACTCTGGACTGGGAAGAGATTCCTGCCCCAACAGGCTACAGTCACTGGAAACCTCAACAGGAGTGCTGATAGCAACAGATTCTAATGACCATCCCAAACAAGGAAAGTCCAACCAGGAATACCAGTCAAAAATGGCAGGAGACTGAGCCAGAGGTAGAACACAAGTCACTATGATCTCAGTCCATCTAACAATCCCATTCAGAATGTAGGATAGTAGGTAGCAGGAGTAGGTACAGGTTACACAGCATCACATAGGAAATATGGAAGTACCTAGGCCTGATATTAAAGGGAGCCCCCAGGTGCACAGAGAAGTCCCAGATGAAGATTGTTAGGCCTCCTGGTGCCCTGGGGAATCTAGTTGTTTTCATTCCACTAAACCAAAATAAGAAATTAAATGCCCTCAGGTGAAGGAGGCATTCAAAGCCAGGATTGATGTGGCTCTGGGCAGCCTGGTCTAGTAGTTGGCGACCCTGTACATAGCAGGGTGGTTGAAACAGGTGATCATTGTGGTTCTTTTCAAGCCAGGCAATTCTATGATTCTATGATGTAATTTTTTCAAGTGTGGATTTGTTTTTAGGCAAGTAGAACATCTGGGCACTATACTAAACAGAAAGGAAAGCCAAGCACTTCTGAAAAGGCTTCCTGTGTGGAAGACTGCTTAACCTCAACAAGCAAGAACTCGATAAGCCTTTTTTAATCTTCTACTTCCTCCCACTGTCCCTCCACTCATTTGGGTCTGAACAAAGCCAGTGAATAGGCTAGGTCAGCTTCAAGGAAGAGATAACAGCCAGTGTGAAACAAGAAAACGGCTACATGTAGCCCAGAGTTTGGGGGAGAATTTTTGTACCGAGGGAATATAAAACTGCCTCTGAAATTTTCAGAAGAAACAAAAAAATCTGTGGGGTAGAAATTCGAGAAAGTGAAGAGAAATAAACACAAAAATATTTGATCATTAAAAAATAATTGTATTTATAAAATAAACTGACACAGGGCACCTGTATAAAGAAATGCATTCTAAGCCAAAAATGTGCCTCAGCATATCATTCCATTAATGAATGAATAATCATTTCCTTAAATTAATTTATTAGTTTTTAATTGAGATATAATAAAATATAAACTTCATTTAAAATTTTCCGCTGTAGATCTTTGTTTGCATTATACCTAATTCCCCATTGTCAGCTCATGGTACAGCTTTTTCTTACTGTGAGTGTCTTACAAGGTTTCTTTCCGGTTTCCCCAGACTTAAGTTTCTGTGTTGTTGAGATTCCCACCATTCTGTAACATTTGAACTGAAACTGAAGAACAAGTTCACAAATTTACTGTATGCATGCTCTAACTATAGCATGATTTCATAAACATCGTTTCCAGAGGAAAGTAGTTTTAAAATAGCTTGTTAACAATAGCTGGCAGGATCAGTTAGCAGAATAAAAACAACAGTGTTTTGGTTCTTTTTTGAGTCATGTCTTCATAGGATCATTACTTAGAGTGAAGACAGCAAATATGTTTTCCAGAAGTTCTACAAGCGACATCTCACACGACCTGGTTTTCACTTAACAGATATAAGTCTATTATTCCCTTTCATTTTTAGGTTAAGTCATTTCTCTTAAGTCCTTCTATCAGTTCAGTTACATAACATTTCAGCTCGAGGAAGAACAAAATTGATCAGCTGATCCACAGAAGACCCAAAATACTGAAGTATATGGTGTGGTCTACAGTAAACCACTGTTTCATTTAATACCGAGATAATTATGGAAAATAATAGGACTGAACAGGGAAAACAATGCTATATGACAAAGCAAAAACTGTGGTACTTGCAAAATATATGTCAGCCATCAATATAATGTTTTATTATCACAAATTCCAGCCAATTGATAAATTAAGCTTTTTAGGGTAAAGGCTTTATTTTTTCCTATTTTACTCAAATATCCAATCAGTGTGGGTTAGGTTCTAATTAGTACTAGAAATGATATCTATTTTGTGAAGTACTGATATACAGGAGCTGTAGTTATTGGTCTATATTACACTAAAAACATGAGAAATTAATGATTTGTATAATAAGCAAATATAGCCAAAATACACATTTCTTGGAGAAACGAGAGAAAACAGAAAAAAAACTATCTGACTAACTAACTAACTGCTTTCTAAAGTTCCTATGCTATAGAAGGAACAGAGGCACATTAAATTCAAAGAAGGAACAAAGTTTGGCATACATCAGAAAATGAATATGTGAAATATGAGCTGCAGCACACCTTCATAGGCCCTTGTACGTGGTTCTCATTCTAAGTGGTTTTAAGAATTATTTTCCATGTACATAAAAAGAATGTGGAAGAACCATTTTATCTCTTATTAACTTTCAAGAGATTTACCTTTCTACCTGACAGTAAAAAAGAATGGCTGTAATGAACTTTGGGCTTTAAATTGTACTTTCAGCCATACAAGAAAGTACCACAGTACTGAACACACCACCAACCTCTACAGTTTCATCACCTACTCCCACCCTCCTGTGTGAAATTCTACAACTTGCAAGAGTTAACAGCTGTAAAGTCTCATTCAGCATTTATCATAGAATTCTTAGAGTTGGAAGAGACCTCTGCAGGCCATTTAGTCCAAGTCCCCTCCAATGAAGAGGGACACCACACCCAGATCAGGTTGCCCAGGTCTTGTCCAGCCTCATACCAAAAGTCTCCAGGAACTGGGCATCAAACACATTACTAGGAATCTTATTCCAGTGCCTCACCACCTTCTCTGTAAAAGATTTTTTCCTTACCTGCAACCTATTTTCACTCTTCTTTTGAGAACTGAATTTAAGTTCAGGCACTTGTTCCACACCTACAGCATGAGCCTTGCATCAGCTTTGTTTGGCTTGGCTGATTCTGACCACTGACTCTCAACTGACATCTTGATTCCACCTTATACTCACTCATCTGGCCCTCATTGGACTCTTGGATGAAGTTAGTTATTGTTATTGGGCCTGTTCTGTTCTTCTGGCTTAGGCAATGTGTAACAGCACTCCAGTGAGGGAGGAGCCTGTCCTGCCTTCCTTCCTGATACCTTTGGCCTCCACTTCACCTTCCCTTTGGGAGCGGACTACTCTTGCTGTTCACACAGAGAAAGCAATAAAAAACAGTATATGCATTGAGGTGTATAATATCACTTGAACCTATGTATGCTTATGGTCAAGAATTAAACTTACTGTCTCAGTGACAATTTTTTCAAAACACGAGTGAGGAATTGAGTATATCTACTTTGCATGTCCAAGTTGGTTAGGTCATAATGATACAATCTCTTTTTAATAAAGAAAATGAATTCCAAGGTGTTAACACAAAAATAGTTATGAAGGGGTAATAAGTTGTATGAGTTAACAGTAACAATCCAGATGTTCCTGCTCAATATTTAAGAGAGCTATACAACAAAGGAGGCTTGCTTTGTGTGAAACTGTTTAAGTACATCTTCCATATGCTGATTTCAAAAGTGCCAAGAGAAGGGGCTTGATTTAATTGGAGAAAAGGTGAGATAGAGGTGAATTTGTAAATAAACAATCTCAATCTAATCCTTTCACTATAAACACTATCATGTGCAGACATTTTTTTTTTTATTTTAACAAACTTCTAAATATCAGCTATATCATTATTTTACTTAGCCACTGTTTTTTTCCAAAACTCACTGCATATTCTTCCATCGGTGTTTTTCTGTCATTCCTCATTTTATCTTGCTCTTTCCTCAGAAGTGTACAAATCCAATCACTCAGGTCTGAGATGACATTTCAAATTCAGAATTTTCAAGTGGATTAAAAATAAAAAATGAATTTACCAATCTTTTTCTAGTACAAGCCTTTTTCAGTGTTCCGCTAGTTATTTTCCTTCCATTCTTTAATACTGTAGTAATCCCTAATGGTGATATAACACACCAGACAGCCAATAATCTTGTAAGCCGTGGTTGCTAAGGCTCTTGTACATCATGATATTATAAATTTTGTTGTAAATATCCACATAGAATTTGTTTTGCCTGGTATTCTGATTGTTTTTTTACTTTATCAGATTTCTTCTAGGTTTATTGAGCCTACTTAATTTATAAGAATGACCAAAAAGTGCATGAAATTAAGCTAAGCTTAACAGTAAACACCTTGAAGGCTACTGTAAGGCAGAAGAAGAAAAGTTTTAAGTAGAATGGAATGTATAAATATCCTATGTTTTTGGATTTTTGTAAGCAATTTTAGTGCAAACTAGATGTTTCTTTTGAGTTCATATCACAACAGGGAAATCATTTCCCAGTCACTTTCATGGGCAAAACATACCTGATTTGCAAAATTTAACTTAACAGCATCAGCCAATTTCCTTAGGACTCTGGGATGCCTTCTTCATTGCCCAAAGCTTGCCGTGCTATATTTTCTACAGATGTCAGGGTGATTGGAAACTCTAGCAGGATAACGCCCTGTGATTGCAATGCCTTATGACTATGCCTGAAAGTTGTCATTTGTTAAATTGTGAATGGTATTGAAGATAAAACACATCCTACTGATATGTTACCACTTTAACCAGTAGTTAACAGTGTTCATTAGAACAAGATTTGACATATTGTTGTTGACTTCATGATGAATAAAATAACATCTTTAATATCTATAATCAACTGATAATTGCTATTTCCAAAACTGAGATCCTCTGACATTGTAAAGCGATTGAAAGTAGAGGTTTTGTATCTATTTTTATCCAAGAATGTAGTGTAAATTTCATTTTTTAAAAGTGACATCATAGAACATAAATTTCATGTAATGCAAACTACTTAATGTCAAATGTAGTTTAATATGTAGTTTAATCAACTATAGATACATTCCTTTCATTGATGCAATCTTTGGCTGCAGAAAGCCAAATAACATTAAACAGCTCAGTGACCTTGTCCTCCATTTCCACCCTCCCCAATCCCATTTTCAATAGAAAGCTAAATGCAGAATTATCTGTGAGTAATATTATATTTAAATGTAAATTGTACTTTCTAACTTTATCAGCTGGTAAAAAACATCTGCTAGCAATGATTTATTATGGTAAATGCATGAGAAGACAGTTAATGAGTTTAATCTAATGTTATTTCCTCAAACATAGATGCTTTCTAGAATTTCTTAAGCAATTTTCACTTATTTTGTGAATAAAAGATTTTTTTAAATTAAAACCTACTAAATACATACACATCTTCCTGCATATAAAGTATAGAAGTACATTTCCTGATGTTATACAATGAATAAATTAACTGACAATTGACTCTAATTAACAGCATGAGCACTTCACGGGCATTTATAAACAACCACTTTCCATATCCATAGATATGCTGTAAGGGTTCACTGACACCCTGTTACTGTACTTAAAGACTAGGAAAAGCTGAAAGATAAAGAAACATGTAGGTCACTGCAAAAGTAATGCCTCATATTTGTTTCCATAGAAAGTACAACAAGGAGATTGGTAACTCTATTAGATTGAGAAATTCTCAGATACAAAACTACTTTTCAACTTTTCAGCCACCATCAGCCCATTAGCTATGGCATTAGCTATATTTTAGCTATACATGACACTCTTGTAAAAATCTGCACCAGTGAAAATGACCTACTGATTTACAGCTGCTATGATAGCATCATTGCTAGGAAAATGTTGCCCATGTAGACTGTATTTCATCAGCTCAAACAGATGGAAGTCAGAAGGCACTAAATCCAGACCATGTGATGGGCGTGGTAGGACAGTCCAGCCAAGGTTGGCAACGTGCTCCATGCTGTTAAGAGTGGACCTGGCATTATCATGTTTCTAGGGAAAGGCTGTCTTTTTCTGTGACCTGACTCTAGAAGTTTGAACCTTCAGCTTAGACAGAAGCATTATGTAGCAGTCAGAGATGATGGTTTTTCTTGGTTCCAGGAAATCCAGAAGGATCACCCCTTTCCTATCCCAAAAGAGAGCGCACATCACCTTACCTGTTGTGGGCTATATCTTGAGCTTTTTCTTCAGTTCACATGTAGCCACTTCATGAACTGCCATTTTGACTCCAGCTTGTAGTGGTCACATCACGTCTCGTCACCGGTCATGATGCAATCCAGAAAAGTGTCAACTTCAGCTTCATATCCATTCAATAGATCCTGACAAACTTGCATACAATGTTCTTTCTGTTCCTGTGTGCTGTGTGTGCGTTTGTAGGACCCACCTGGTGCAATCTTTGCAGTATTCCAATGTTGCCGCCATTGTTTCCAGTGCATTGAAGCCAACATTCAACTCCATAAACAATTCACTAGTTATAATGTGTTGATTCATGAGATTAGCTGATTGAGACAGTCTTCATTTTGTAGTGTTACAGCTGTGCATGGTCATCCAGAATGCAGCTTATCTTTTACATCACCGTTGCCACTGCTGAAATGCACCACCCACTCCCCACTAGACTCATATCTATAGTTTGCTTGCCATAACCATTTAGCAAATGTCAGTGAATATCAATAGGTGTCATATATGCATACAAGGTTCAGTGTAATGTGACAATTCTGATTAAGCTGTTTTCACATTTTCACTTTGGGAGCATTGAGATAAAAAAGGAAGATATATTTAATGAATAATTGAATTGATAATTACTGCAAAGATAAGATTCAGTTTGCCAAGGAATCATTTGAAAAGCTTTTAAACAACCTGCTGAAATTGCAGATGTTAAATACATTCACATCAAGACAGCATCCAAATCTTTAGAAATTTATCTATTCTCAGAATGCAGTAATGACAATCTATTAAAAAATACTTAGGAAAATAGTTAATATTATTTCTAAACAAAATCTAGTGATCTGATCATACACAAAAAGTAAAAGAAAGAGAAAACATCTGTGTAATATTTCACTACTGTTTATACACTAAAATGAAGTGGATGAGCAAATAAACATTTTGAGTACAGATCAAAGCAAACTGTCTGGGAGAACAGTTTGGAAAACAGACCATTACTTTTGAAATTGGAAAGATTTCTGTTTTGACATTGCTGCCAATTTCAACCATCTAAAATCGTGTGTCAAACCCCGGATAATCACAGGATTAGCTTAAAAATAGAAGTGTAAAAAAAACAGATATAGTTTTCTTATTATTACCCATCTGCTTTATGTGATCTTACAGAGTAATTGTTTCATTTTATCAACGTTTTTTAAACAAGCATTAAAACTTTATCTTCTGACATAAAGATCTCCTGCAATCTTTTAATTTGAATTGCAATGGCGTTATGAATATGAAAAATATCATGAGACTCCTGATATATTTATGAGAGCTGGGAATACAGCCAACTAACCAGCAACATTTAAGACATACAATAACAAAAGAAATTCACAAGAAAATGTATTCTTGAAACATTCATTATCTTCACACTTTTTTTGATACAAGTTATACACAGGACTAGTGAAAGGCTAACTCCTTAATCACTGTCCAGCAATGAAAGAAAAAGTCAAAAGTTATGGCAACTTCCTTCACTGAAGTGCCAGAAGGCAGTAGATGCATTTGCCAGAAGCAAGGTATCCACGCTAGACCCAAAATCTTCATGTCCTGGTCTCACATTACACCAATCTGCTGTAGCTTATGTCACAGAGACCTGTGAGGTCCTTGGCCCCAGCAGCCACTGGACAGCCCCGAAGTCTCACTGCAATAAGCTTCACTTCCCCTCACATACATGTTCTTTGCAGACTAAATACAGTAGACATGATCTGTATCAAATCAGACAAACTCTCCTGTCTCTTCCCTGTCTTTTTCCTTCCTGCCTTATTTAGTCCCTTTCTACACAGAAAGTCATAATGATATAAAAATAATGTTATTTCTCAATACAAATTCTCAAGCATGAACCAAACCACAATAACTCAATTTTACAGTAGTATGACAGAGTCCAGACACAAAATCTAAGTTCACCTAATTTAATGCATTACAGAGGTATAAAAGATATTACTTCATACTCTATGCTCTTGAGAGCAAATGACAATTCCTCATATTGAGACTTTGCAGAACTTTGCATTAGATGTTGAGTGCATGTGCATATCAGAAGTTTCATAATAAAAATAATATTAAGAATTAAAAACACATGAAAAACTTAAGTCAGTTTTGTATTTTATCCCATTGGTGAAAAATCGTTAAGATTTTTTTTCTGAAAATCAATATTTCAGTGATTAAAATTTTGGGAAAACATTTATCTATCAAAAAATCCAAAAATTGTTAAAATTTGTTCAAACAGTGTGCAAGAATATGACATTTTTTCACAGTTTGGAATATCATTCTGATCCATGATGGTTAATACCTTGTATTAGAAGCAGTCATAACTTGTAATTACAGCCAGTTCAGTTTCTTGGAAAGCTATGTAACGTGATATAAAAACTTATTAATTTCCAAACTGAAGAAGATTTCAGTTTACATGCTTGTTCATAGCTCTGTTTTTCTTCCTACTATTTTCTGGAATATCACTGTTGTTCTGTTTATCTCAAGATTATCTAAACACACAGATTTCTCCTTTCTCCTGCAGTGTGAGAATCTTAAATTTGTCATTATTTGTCATTATTAATCATGCTAGCCATGTCTCCAGTGTTTTGAAAGGCTGGAAGTAGGAGAAAATAACATTATAAATGAGATTATTAATATTCTATAAAAGTTTGGAGAATTGTAGAGCAATGACAACAGTAGAGAAATGATTTAAATTATTTTCACTGTCAAATACCAGTGCAGAAGCTTCTGTCTATGAAAAGGCTAATATAGCAACTGCATAAAGGACCGATTAATGTCACAGAAACATTGTTAGAATTATACAACATATTAGATCATAGAGGTCATAAGCTTCATTAGGTCTGGATAAATTTAATTTGGTCAGTACCCAGGGAAACTATTGCTTTCTTTAAAATTCACATTTTAATTTTCTTTTTCTTTTAAAATTCACATAAAATTCACACACACACACAAAAATAGGTTTTGTTTATAGACCTCTGTTTTAATAATAATAATACCCTGTCAGCAATAAGAAAGTTCAATAAGAAGGTTTGTGGGACTGAAAATTAAAAAAGATTATATACAACTATGCTGGCACAATATGGTAAAGAGTTAGATACTAGGGTCCTATGTTGAAAAGTGTTCATCTGAAACCTTCTAAGATATCGAAGCCTGGCTACACTCCAGTCACAGGATGAAAGTGCTAATGAAATATACTGAAGTTTCAATCTTGTTCAGAGGCAAAATTAGTTTTATCTGTGCTAGTATTTCAGACAGTTTTCCAATCTGCTTATAATATTTCTGGTGATGGAGACTTCACAGCTTCTATTGCTTCCGCATTTCTGTGTTTTAAAACTCACTTGAAACAAATGAACACAAAGAAATCTTGTCTCATGGGGAACATTTATTCCTTGTGGTTTTGCTGGTATAGGAAATTGAGGAAAATCAAGCCCCAGCCTGAACACATTGCATGCATTCAGTGAGGTCATTTGAATGCAGAAATTCAGAAGTTCATGTAGCAGGATCTGGGTGAGATGAGCAGCTGTCAGCAGAGTAAACAGCATCTTTAGCCGTGTGTGGTTGCAGAGAGCTATGCTAAAATCTCCAGAAGGGTTGCCAGTCTCAGTCTTACCTCCTCACATCTGAAACAAATTATCTTCCAGCAGTTACAGGTATTGACTCAAATTAGGCTGCATTTATGAATCCTTTTGAGGCTTTTATGAGATTTTATCACTTTCTTTTTATTGAGATACATAACAAAGAAAGGCTTTCTAAATGAGCCTGGCTCATTTCTATTCTGCTTCCAACAGTGTGTCAGCTTCCATCAAGGTGACATAAGGTAATGTGGTCCAAGTTAGTCTTTTGCTAAAAGAGTCAGTCTATTTTTCTAAAGTGTGATCACTTCTCAAGGAAGTTGTCGTGAGGCTTTTTAGACACTACCATAAGAAGACAATATCAAAATGATTATCAAGAACAGAAAGTTTTCTGATTTCTTTATTCCTATTGTTACTCTCAGAATTGAACTCATTTGCATAAAAAATATTTTTGTGTAAGAAAAGTATCTTTATGACAAGCATGCTGTTCTTTAAGAATTTATCAGAGCTAGCATTGATTGATACTACACATTGAAGTTGTACCTTTGAGCTCTTTTTGAAATTTTTCTTGTTCATAACTAGTTGGGTTAAAGCACCATACAGTACATGTAATCTAGATACTTGCTTTGGAATGTTTTATTAATAGTTCTCCACCTAAGTAGTATTTAAGCTTGTAAAACAATAGTATGAATGAGACAAAAAGATTATATTGCAAAATATTTTAAACACAAAATTTGATGCCCATATTAAGCTATTGGGTCCTGTAACCACAGAGCACAATAGCTTTTGAAGTGTTTTAAGAAAGGTTATATTGATATCCATCTTTTATTGATGAGGAAACAAAGGTTTCAGCATACAACTTGGAAAGAAATTATTTGGAGTAGATCAGTCAAATGGATCAGTTCCATCTGATAAGATCTTTCAGAATAAATCTTATCATGTGTAAACAGAAAAATTATTTGATCTCACTGAACAACCCTCTTGTAGAATTTTGATGCTGATAACTAGGTTTGTTGCATAAATGAAGACTTATTCTGAAAAGCCAGAAAACATTTAGATTGTAATCAGTCTAGCATCTTATAGACTACAATCTCAGCCAGGAAAAACATCATCCCTCTCACATGTCCAGTGCAATTTCTCCTTTCTTCTATCTCAATCACCTCAATACATATGATCTTACATTTGGCAGCTGCAAAATTTCTGGTCATTTACTTATGTGAATATTTGATGACACTTTTTACTAACAACCTTTTTAAAACCATAAATGCCATTACAATTTGTTGAGAATAGAGCAGAGCAAAATATATGCCAAAAAATGGGTTTACTTTTTACTGCATAAATATCACTAAGAAATATGATGTTCTAAGTGCAGAGACATGAAGTGTAAGCAGACTGCACTAGTAAAAGAAAACTTGCAAAAGTCTATGTGGATCTATATGCAAATGTTCAGTTAAAGACTGTATCTAAATCTGAGTTACCCATATAGAATACAATTTTTCAGTGGAGAAAAAATGTTGTTTTGTTTTGTTTTGTTTTTTTACATTGGGAAAAAATCTTGTTCTAGTAAAGATTTATGCATTAAGGTGAAATAATTTGCACTCTTAAAATACCTTTATTTCATTTGATAACAACAGAATTCAAATGCCTAACTTGGAGAAAAACAAGTACAGCATAGATAGGAGATTTAAAACTTCTTTGATACTTACTTTTTGTTCATTGTTTAAAAGCTTCTTAAATCACTGAAGAGCAGTAAGTAAATGATAAAATATATATATTATATTTTATATATCTATAATTTTTTATATATTTTTATATATTTATATATAATATACATTGTATTTCTTTTCTAAGATCTCCTAGAGGAAAGTAAAATTACGTGTTAGATGTAGAGATCTCTTCAAAATAGGATTAAGCCTCTTTTTTTTTTTTTTTTCTTGACATTGACTCAATTTGAAAGCAAAAAGTTAAGTCTTGAAAGCAAGAGGGGATGGCAAATTACAATCTGACAGAATTAATATCTGCATCTGTCAGAAGATGGAATGAATAAAAATAAGTAAAAAATTTACTGCTCATTGGGATTTTTAGTTCAAAAGTATACATTAGAGAGATTATAACAAACTACTATAGCACAGGATGTTTTCAATTAATATTATTTAAATGATTTATCAGATGTTGTTTGTCAAATCCTTGTAACAAAGAAAAAAAGTAATTCCTATGAACACCAGAAAGGTATGCTTTTTCATGTATTTTAATTTGGTATTTTGGAAAATGTATATAGTAGAAATCTTACAGAGAGAATGAAAGCAGTAATTCAGAGTATCATTTGCATATTATATAGTACTTATATCATTAGAACTTTGATATATGTCTCACAGTAATTGTGATTGAGCCTCCTGCTATGATTAAAGAGCTAGTTTCTGTTTCCTGTCTGTTTTCTTCTTGCTGGTAGGTGAACAAATGATGGGAGATCTTTCCAGCTGTGCTGATCCATAGGTCAGTACCACCACACAACTCTCTCACTTTTCACAAGGACAAGAGGAGAGAATATGATGAAAAGAAATACTGTGGTTTGAGATAAAGACGGAGAGATCACCCACCAATTGCCTGCTATCACAGGCAAAACAAACTCAGTATAGGGAGATTCAAGTAATTTATTGCCCATGTATAACAGATTAGAAAAGAGAGAGTTAAAAGCATACTCAAAACATCTTTCTCACCATCTGATGTCTTCCCATTCAAATAGCACAAGGGAACAGGTAGTGAGGTCTGTGGTCAGTCCACATCATTTTGTTTCTGACACTCATTTGTGGTCACTTTCTGACCCTGCTCCACAGTAAGATCCCTCCCATGGGATGCCATCCTTCCTGAATTGATCCTGCATAAGTTTCCGACAGTCTTCAGCTCTCCAAGCATTACTCCAACACGGCTCCCTCTCACTTAGCCCACTCTTCAGGAGCACAGTACTACAGCACTACCCCAGACCTCAGTTCTAGCCAGCAGTGAGTCCCTTTTGGAACAATTGGAGCTCGATCTGATCTGAAATGTGGCAGTGCTGGGCCCTGCTCACAGAGATGATGCCCACAGACCCTTCACTACCAAAACCTTGCCATGTAAGCTCAATATACCAGCATCCACTAATTTCCTTACAGTTGTACTTTACATTCCATTTTAGACTAACTATACTAATTTTCATCTCCCAAAAGTCTTGAGATTAGAAAGCCATGATAGTTATATTATACTGCTATTCAAAAGCTCAGCCAAGAGTCATTTGTCAAAGCAGAACAGTAGCTCAGGAAATCACTTCATTTGTTGAAATATAAGCCCAATTAAAGTATTTTCCTGAATTGTCCATCGTTGACTGTCAAGCACATTACCTTCAATTTAAAAGCTGATTATGCAGATACCTGAAACTCTGATTTCCTCCATCCTCATAGGATTAGACTGTGGGGAAAGCAGTGGGAGGGAGGGAGGAAGAGACAAGAGGGTGAGGACCATTTTGTAATCTCAAACAAGGGGAAAAAGCTGTGGAATATTGTCTGAAAACTTGTTTGACCTTGTAGCCTGACACTGTGGGACTAGCATCTCTCTACTACTCTACAATACAGTCTTTTCTGCCTGCCCTGTAGTCTGCTTGCCACTGTTCAGTGGGCTGGAGGGGCGCTATGTGCTGTTGCAGGTATGACAGGGACAGCTCTGTCAAAAAGGAGCAAGGAATAGCAGTTAGATGAATGTTCCATGTTCCATGTTCATTAAATGAAATCTGACCTTATAATGAAATACAGCCATGATTTTCTGAATTTTTAAATTTCAGACTCTTCAGATTGTTATGCACCTTCCATTTCTCTCAATTTACTTCCATGTTGATGAGTAATATAAGTAAATAAATACATGCATCATTTAAAATTTAAAATGTTTGCTTAAAATAAGTATTCTTTTTTTTTTTTTTTTTTTTTTTTTTTTTTTTTCCTGTTACTAATATTCTATACAAAAAAAGAGCAGGCAGCCTCTAACAAAACATGCATCTATAAGTATTCAGTCCTAGTTGTAGCTTATCATTCAAATTGGTTTCGTATCTGTTGCAGGAAGCTGCTGAATCTTTCTCTCATTCCGGGAGGCTATTCATGAAGCAGTTTTCTCTGTAATTTCTGGTCTTAGTTTACCCTTTCACCCTGCACAACATGACTTTTAACATAAAGGAAATATAAGCACATCCCCAGAGTGTTAGTAAGTGAACTATTAGCCCCACATAACTCTTTTTAACTATTAGATGTGAAGACAACTTTTGCAAATACAGTGACTGAAGTGAACAGTGTCCACCACATTCATGCAAAGATAAATAATTCTTGGGTAATCTATGAAAATTATGTCCTATAACAAGAAAAACTATCAAAACAGAGATTTATTGATAGTTTTATATAGTTGTAATATATAGTATATCACAATGTCACCTCTCTGCATACTTCAGGAGAAAAACTAAGAAACATTGAGGAAAATAATAATATTTTCTCCAAATAAATGTATTTTTTTTTAACTCTTGCTCTTGAGTGACTGGCTTATACTTACTGTCACAATACTATTAACAAGAAAAGAACAGCCTATGATCAATTTTGTGGGTAGTCTCAAGGCTCACATAAATGTTTTAATCAGTTAAGGTCAATGAATTCTCAGCCTCACTGATGGACTGTACTGTTCGTCCCATAGGCATGAATTCCAGTGATGAATACTTATAGATATAAAAAAGAAATCCTTTGCTTTTCTTCTTAGCTGCATGCTTCTTTACTCTCTGTTTGGGTTTTTTTGTTTGTTTGTTTGGGCTTGTTTTTTGATTGGTTGACTAATTTTTTTTTTCCACTTAATTTTTCTTCCTTTCACTGCTCAGTACTCTCTGACACCTCTCTCACTTCATTTTTCTTGTCCCTGGACTAAGTCCCCCTCTTAGCGGTTGTTTTTTTCAAAAGCTAAAATTGGTGATTAAGTTTAAGGGCTGTTTATTCATTAGTTCTGGAAATATGAATGCAATATATTTGTTTTGATCAATACAATCTTATAAAGTTTGGTATAATGAAAATTAAAGCACATCCAGACAGTGAAATTATCAGCAGAGGGTCAGCACAGCACATAATTATAGCAGCCCTGACAAAAGCCCTAAAATCAAATTTCCTGGTTCAATAAATTCAGGTAGTCATATGAGAAGATTTACTTTCCAAACAATGCACAATGAAGTGATCACAGATTCATCTGGCAGAATCCCTAATGAGTACTGCATTCCTGTCTACTAAGTACCAAACTCATTTTTACTGTTCAGTGATGCTGTTCAGATTTTAGAATATGGTAACAGTGTGTCACTCAAAATTTACCTTATTAACCTATTTTCTGCATTTTGGTGAATTTTATCCTGTATAATTGTGGATATGAGATATGAGCTACGAGCAAGATCTAAGTATATGAAAATTTGCATGTTAGGCTTGCAAACAGATATAATAAATTCCTAATTGCAGTTTTTCTAAACACATAAGCTACTTTTTTTTTTTTTTTTCAAGCCAATCTTTCAAATGGAGATTAATGGAATTAATAGATGTAGTCTATGCTTTCCTGTAAAAAGAAATGATTTGGATAATCTGGGGGAAAAGGAAGGAGGAAAGAATGTAAGTAGGAGGATGTAAGAAGAGAGAAATGTGAAAAGAAGCAAAGTGAGGACTTTCTGTTCATGTTGAGCATGCAGTACAATAACTAGATGCAAGTCCTAAGGCTGTGTGAAGCAGCACTGTAACAGATAGTTGCTAGGTGTGAAAGACATTAAGATTTCTCCCTAACCATATCTGTCTTTTCCAAGTTCAAAAGCGATGTTAGGATAATTACATGCCTGAGAATTGAAGTCTTGATTGGCATAATCACGTACACTGTTTTCAGAGAGAATAATTACTTCACACCCTTAACTCTACATTGCTGATAATTTTTAGAGTTCATTCACTGAGAAGAGTTTATGTTAGCAATGATTCTAACCAGTATACTGAGTATTGATTAATTGGTTAATGGCTACTTGCACAATTGTTAATACATATTCTGAAATACTTTTATGTGTGGCTCCTCATTCCATTAAATATATATGTAGTATATATTCTTCAGTATATCTTCTTTATCTGAGCAGTACCCTCAGCTAGGGTAAAACATTGAAAACAGCAGATATTAGTCTAACATTGTTTGCACTCTGATAAATCAGAAGCACTGTGAAAACATAAGACACATTACAGTAACCATGACAGCTTTTTGTTAGTCTGTTTTTATCATGTGCTCCTTTCATAGGTTTAAATTAATATGTTACAGAAGCATGTTCCATGGTACAGAATTGAAATACAGTTTTACCAAGGAGTAGAATACAGTCATACAAACTGTGGAGAGAAAAAAGAAAAAACAAAAAGAAAAAACAGTGTCATGGCTTTATGAGGTGTAAGGTCTGCCCAGTGTAGCTAGACAAAATATATAGAACTGAAGCTTTAAAACTCTCAGTCTTGAAGAAAAAATAAATATATATTTCATGTGTGTTTAGTAATATTTAGTAGATATGACCCTCCAAGGAATGCAATTTCCTTTCTGAAGAATAATTTTAAGTATGTATAGTAAGGTTTAAGAGAATTGAAATTTCTAGATGAGCGCATAAAATCACAGTTGAAAATATTTAAGAGCAAAAACAAAGAGGTTTGTAAATATTTTATGTTCTTAAAAATGATATCTTCTCAGTGCTGTAACATGAATCACTGATATCTCAGATGTATTCAGTAGATATTGTTTTCTATAACTTAAAATCACAGGATAAATTAGTTAGAAGTACCCCCAGAGGTCATCTGATCCAAGGACCTGCCCAAAGATGGGCTGCTCAGGGCTTTCTCAGTCTTCTACTTTCTCTATGGACTTCTGAGAAGACTCTGCCTTCATCTTTTTTTATAGCAAGGAAAGTAAGACCACACTTACCCCTTTTTAAACTAAAAAAATAAGAAAAACAGTTTTCACAATCTGTTCTCAAATGACATTACTGTTCAGCCTTCTTAGTAGAGCTCAATTGGACTTGCTCCAATTTTTCTATTTCTTTCTTATACTGGGGAGCCTAAAATTTCTTAGGGAACTCAAAATATAGTTTTAGGTGCCAAATGAATGGAGGTAATCACTTCTTTCATCTTCCTGGCTATACTCTTACTACCGGTCCTCAATTTGCAGTGAGTCCTCACCACCGCAAGAGCGCACTGCTGACTCATAATCAACTTGTTGGCCACCAGGATGCCAGAGCCTTCTAAGCCAGTTAGGCTTGTCTTCTCATAAATCTACTTCATCCCTCGTGCAGGACTTAGCATTTTGTTCTTTTAAACTTCAGCAGGTCTCTGTTAGCCCCCTTTTTTTCCCCACGACATTGGAATCCTTCCTGTGATCAGAGGAGATGGTCTTTGAGGATCAAAAACTTTGTGGATTCTTCTGTTCTACAGGGGTATCCTCCACAGGTTTTGCCAAATATTTCCATGGAGGAGACTGTATGATTTCTGGAAGACAAGAGTTACATGTTTACTATTGAATTTCACAGAATGACAATGTATTTGAAGTTCCTTTGTCCAAAAACCATCTCTGAGGAGTATGTGTAAAACGTTTTTATGTCTGTTTTGAAATTTCAAAGGACATCTATTTTCCCCCTTATTTTCTTCAGAATTTAAATTGAATGGTCAAAAATGGAAGCCACATGGACAAAAAATTCCAGTATTATTTTATTTTACCATATGCTGGAATTTGCTACAGAAGATACGTTCCTGACTATTATTGAGGTAATTTGGATTAGATTATGATGTTCATTATAATCTTCTGTGACTATAAAATAGGCTGAGTATTACAGAATAGCAGAATGCAAACAAAAGGATGCACAATACATGATTAAACTGTGAAAGTCTTTGCCATAGGATATTTTGATTATCAAAAACATAGGAACATTTCAAAGGGGATTAGGAATATTTTGTAAGAAAGTTCCATCTATTACAGTTATACAGAAAGATATTTTCTACGCTCAGGAGATCCTAAAATTAAAGACTGCTGGATGGATTTATCTGGGGAAGTATCACTAAGCAATTTAACTGGATGCATCCACTACCTTTATTTTCCCCCAAGACAGAATACCAGACTAGATTAATCTTTGGCATGACCTAATATGGCTGTGTTCCTGTAAGTTCTGTGTTAACACAAACTCTTCTTGATCTATTCCAATTGTGAAATAATGCTTGCTAATTTATAATTTCATCAAAATTTCTCTTCTCCAGTCCAAAGTTCTTAACTTTTCTAATGCAGACATTACACTGCATTAGACTGCAATATTCGAAAGTGCTTTTGAAAGCATATGAAAGCACTGATTTGAACTAAACCAAATCTGTTTTCATGATTTGAACTAGGGCAAATATTATTTCATGTATACCCCATCCTTCTAAATCACTATCAATAAAATATCTTTGAGAAAAATATCTCTCTGAACTATAGCTTGCAATGTGAATGAAGCATAAAATAGGTATGTCCTTCGTATGAACTATTTAAAATAATCTCTGTTCTTAACACAAAAGGTTTATGTTGCACAACCCTATGATTCAGTCTCTGGCATTACAATTAAGCAGCTTCATGGCAGTGTGCTGAATCCTTTTAATCGTCTAAAAAATTGCTGTTTAAACTAGGAAGAACAGTAATGAAATCACTGTATTAGCATTCACCCTTGACACAAAATATACTTGTTTCCCAAGAAACCAAAAAGCTTTCTCTTCTCTCTGCTTCAAACCCATACCATTAAAATCTGAACTGAATAATTTCTAATGCTTGATAAACAGTTGCACAGATACTGGTAGAAGTGAATATTAAGCTTGCACAGTTGATTCCTCACTCGAAAGGTTATAATTTTTGTGGAATGAGATAATATTTGGGGCAGTAAGAATCCCAGACCCCTCAGACTCCTGACACAGAGGCTGTTAAGTGAGGCAGACAAGAGTTTGACTGCATCCTTGCATCGTTTACAACTACAAGCAGGCATGCATACACAATTACTTCACAGCACTCTGACACATTACATATAAACTCTGTACCCAGCCAGTAAATCTTACAGAACTCTGTTTTTTACAACAGCATTGCCTCAGGCAAGACTTACGTGCCCTAGAAAGGAAAATGTGAATTATCTAATGCTGTTTACCTGATACTTTTATTCAATCTTCTTCACTCTGTAAAAGATTCAGTGCCATAATAAGTACTTCAAGGTCTTAGTAATAGTATCAACTGCTAAAGAATTAATAACAGTGCAAAATATGCAATTGTCTCTATTTCACACAATTGCAGATATACTGACGTAGATATATTGACGTAGTTTGGTTTGTTTAGCATTAGGGATTAGTACATTAGTTTAAGAACCAATATATTACTTTAACAAGAGGAATCCATAAGTGATAGTTCTGAATCTTTCCATTTCAGTGAGCAGAGGATGTGGGTGAGCAGACTTGTTTTTCCTGAATAACTTTGCACTGGTGACAAAATAGAATATTTTTATCTTCTACCTCATTGATTTTGCCTCACAAGAAGTATTGGAGTCACAATAGAACACTTTTATCTTTAGCCTCAAAATGTGCAAGGACATTTTCCTTGGGTTCCACAGACATTGTTTTTAAAAAGTGGCTCACTGCTGCCTAATAGGCAGTGGAAATCTTCCAAACTGGGGAAAAGTTAATGAAAATGAGTCAAAGGTTTCAATTAATAAGCTGATGGTGAGAAAAGGGGAAGTATGTGGCCATGTGACTACCCTAAATAGCACTGAGAGTGGCCATAGCGACATTAGCGCATATCTATGAGACCCTGAAAAAGAATGAGTATGTATGCCAGTGTACTGCATCTTAACTGTATAAATGTAGAAACTGAACTCTGAGAAGGTGTGCTTATTTGTCAAGTTGCCCGGTGCACAAGGCAAGGAATAAAGGAATGCTGCTTTCTAACATCACATTGGAGTTATAGTTTTCTTCCCGGATTTCAGATGATGCTATATGTGCCAAAAACATGGTGCTGTTGAAGTCAATGGAAAACTGCCATTCAGTTCCGCAAGGCCTTATAAACTTTTCAAATCTTTTTTCATTTTTGTAGGACCTGACTCGTGGAGTTCTGTCATTTTGTAAAAAAGTATACTCCAGTTTTTCTTAATGGAATTATTCAAAGACATTATGACTGCAGTGAGTAATTTCAAATTAAGAGCTTTTGGAAAAAAAAAAAAAATTATGTTTCTGCATGTACATACATTTTAGCAAATCCTATTATGTTAGTGATTTTTTGTTCACAAGTCCTGAACAGAGAGATAATTATATTATTCTGCTGGATGAACTTCTGAGTTGTCTTGAGTTGCCTACTAGAAATCCCACTAGATACAATAGTCACATCTTCATAAAAGAACAGTTCCGTTTCTCTTCATCTTTCTAACCACTGATTGTATATGTGTATGTTCAATTGTGGGCACATTTTATTTTGACCTTCATCCATACCAAGACTGAAACAAATATCTTAAACTTAGTAAAAACATACATACTCTCTGAAGATAAGCAAAATCCTTCTCATTTCAAAACTACATCTTACCTTTTTTTTTGTCAGATATTCAATTTCCTAAAGCACCAATAGCAAGATCTTGCTATGAAAAGCTGTTGTTATTTGGAAGACATACATTTTGGCACCTTTCTTGCCAGCACACATGAGATCTACAGTTTTTTGGTTTTGAGTGAGACCAGCAGTAATGTGACAGTAGCAAGAGGTAGCAGGTCTGATATATTTAATTCTAGTTAACAGATATTTGCCTGACATCTTCCTACTCCAAAGCCGTGGGAGGTTCACAATGGGAAAGAGGAAAGCCATATCTATTTAGGGTTATGAAATTACTAAAAATTTACTTTTTTAGAAGAGTGACCTGGAAAGAGAATGTAATAGGGCAATGAACAGCTGGAACACTGCAGACCAGAAATACTTAAGCAGGATGGATATATTCAAATTCTTAGAACATGGTGAGATTCACTGAAGAAGACTGAAAAATCTGGCTGCTGCTATTTTGAATTAGACTGTCTGCAGTGAGAAGAAAAACAATGCTGGTAGAGGGAGGTGCCTTTCTACTTGAAAAAAAAACCAGTGATACTATTTATGTCTTGCTTGCAGAAAAGGCAAAGTATCCCATGTGAGTCCAAGGAATGAATTACAAACCAATTAGCATCATCTCAGCCCCAGCAAAGATCATGAAGCAGTTACTCATAGGTTCCATTCCAAATACATGAAGGATAGGAAGGGTATCTGGATTGGTCAGCACACATTTATGAAGGGTTTGACCAACACAAAACTTTCTGTAATAAAATAAGTTTATTACGTGGATAGGAGGAGACTGTTGTACATTATCTACATCATTGTTAAGTAAAGCTTTTGACACCATCTTTAACAGCATTCTTATTTGTAAGCTGAGAAATTACAGACCTTGCTCTGGAATAATGGACTGTGAGGTGGTTTGAAAATTGACCGGACTGCCAGGCACAAGTAGCAGTAGTCATCAGCTTGATGTTTGGGTGACAGCCAGCAGCAATCAGAGTGTTTTAGAAGTTGCTGTGTCCCATTTATATTCAACATCATCAGCCACTTGGACTCTGACACAGAGTGTATCCACAGGCAAATCTATAGATAACTCTAAACTAAGGGTAATTTTTAGCAAAATGAATGACAGATTTTTCAGTCCAGGGAGATTTGGAAAATTTTGAGTACTGGGACAACCATAATCTCCTGAACTTTTTGAAGACAAAGTTCAAAGTCAACAGCAAAAACCTTTGTGATACTGCAGATATTATCCCGGGTTTCTGATATCCAAATCAAAGTTTTCTCAAGTCTAATGTATATAAGATCTTATGCTATCAAAATAGTGAATGTTACATCCCAAAATAAGAAAATGTAAGTTATTTTAGATTATTTAATTTGCTTATTTTTTACAGAAATGCGATTTTTTTTTTTATGTTGCTCATACACTGAACCTAGTAAATGGTTTAAGGCTTTAAAGCTACTCTCTAAACTCTACAATTTTCAGAAGTTTTAAAGGAAAAGAAAGAATTTTCAGTCTTTCTTTCCTCATTACGTGAATAAAGATGAATTGGCCACTTCATCAAGTGAGTAATAATAAAGAAATTGCAAAAAAATTTTTTTTTACCTAACAACATTATTGAGTTCATTTTTATATATAAAATGTATGGAATTTAAAATTATTGAGTAAAGATAATTTGTCATCTTTTAGGATTGTATGAAGTAGGACATAAAACAACAAACCAGAACGCAGATTTTGCACCAGGTAGCTAAAAGTATGAAGACACAGCCTATTCTTTTTCTGAAGGGCTGAATCTAGTAATTTAAATGAACCCTGGTACAGCCTGATGTCATCAAATTTGCCCAAAACTATATGGTATGTGTTGTATAAATCTACTGTTTTGTTTCATGTTTGCAGATAAAAAGTCTGCTCTATTTTGGATGACTGTTATAGTAGATGGATTTGCTCCATTTCAGATAACTTCTTATCTTGGAGAGAGCAAGCACCAAGCTGCCCATGCTAATAGGAAGAGAAGAGACACCACCAGCTCAAGCTAGGCAAAGAGCCTACTGGCATGCCAGCACACTACTGTTTGCCAAAACTCACTTCAGTAACTTTAGTTTACATCTATCTTTCTGGACAGAAGTGCATCACAAGATGTGCAGTAGTGTTTATACGACTTTCTATACACTGTGTAGAACTAGGGTGCAGCAAATCTTTTCAAATTTACACGTACCATTCTATGTAATACCTTGGATACATTTCTGGCAAAAAGGCAAATAATGCAAATAGAAAAACAAATCTCAGTCATTTGTGTGAAGCCTTACATTTGTTTCCCAAAAATACAGCTGGGATGGGAGTGTTTCCAGGGGTTTTGGCAAATTCTGGCTGTTACTGAAATTTCTAAGTACAGTAATAAAGAATATTTGAAACTGAAGACTGGCAGAGTGATTGCTTTTCTCTTTAGCTTCTCGAGGATGTGATCAGAAATGACTTTTTAAAGCAGCTGCAGTTAAAGCTCTGTGTTGTTACTTCAGTGTCTCCATAAACTAACAAGATCATAATAGTCTGTCAAATTTCATTCCCCTGGTCCTTGATGCAATTTGCTTGCATTCACTTCTTTAAGACACAAAGTGGAATGAGAATTATTGAAATTTGAACCTAACGTCAGTGCCAGATGAATATTCAGGAACCATATGACTAGGGCATGATCAAATTTGAACTGATTCTTGCTGACTTCCACAGACTTTGAAACAGCGATATCCATACAGCTAGGAAATTTGATCTGTGTAAGCAATAATGGAGTCCAAGAAGACTGACCTACAGGCTGGCGTTGCTGACCTTTCTAAGTCCAACAGATGTGCTTTCCTGATAAGGAGAAAAGACGTGACCTTTCTACTATAAATGATTCTGAAAAGACGAAGTGATATTTGAAAATTAATGAAGAACGTATGATAAGTAATTGTTAACTCCTTGGATTTTGCCTCACCTTTCCTGAGAAGCTTCATACTATTTATTTTTGAAAATTCAGAAGATCATGATATATTTCCAAAGACCTTCTCACCTTCACAACAAAAGCTGTGAAAAGAATTTCTGGAGTTGAACTAACGCAAATGTCTGCTGAGATAAATGAAAAGTATTGTGTTGACTGAACAGGGTGCTGCTCAGGATCATCCTGGCTTGCATCAGAAATGGTGTTGCCAGCAGGAGCAGGGAAATGATTGCCGCCCTGTACTCAGCTCTGGTGAGGCTGCACCTTCAAGTACTGTGTCCAGTTTTGGGCCCCTCACTGCAAGAAAGACATTGAGTCCCTGGAGCGGTTCAAAGAAGGGCAACAAAGCTGGTGATGTGTCTGGAGTACAGGCCTTATGAGGAGCAGATGAAGGAGCTGGGATTGTTCAATCTGGAGAAGAGAAGGCTCAGGGGAGACCTTATTGCGCTCTATAACTGCCTGAAGGGAGGCTGTAGTGAGCTTTGGGTTGGCCTCTTCTCTTGTGTAACGAGTGATAGGACTTGAGGGAATGGCTTCAAAATGTGCCAGGGGAGATTCAGGCTGGACGTTAGGAAATACTACTTTTCTGAAAGAATGGTCAGGCAGTGGAATGGGCTGCCCAGGGAGGTGGTGGAGTCACCGACCCTGGAGGTGTTCAAGAATGTTTGGACGTTGTGTCGATGGACATGGTTTAGTGAGAACTAGTGGCGACAGATGGTTGGACTGGGTGATGCTGTGGGTCTTTTCCAACCTTGGTGATTCTATGATTCTATCAGTAAACATTAAGTTGTTCTTAAATGCCTGTTTTTCATGCCAATGATTGTTTCTGTTTATTCTCATTCCAATCCTTGAACATAATTCATGAAAATAGTATTTCAAGTAATCATCTCCTCATTTAGTACCTGTGAAATGCAACGTATAATCTGAAAGCATCCTTAGTTCAGTGAGGTCAGATAACTCTTATTAGCTGTTCAGTATTTATTGTTCTAGCAACAAAGTCTAATTCAGTAGTCTGGAGATAATACTACATGCCTTCAGCTCAGGACATGCCCATATTTTCATTTAAATACATGTATTAGTGTCCACTGGAATTTTAGCAGGGCAAATCAAAGGAAATTATAAGTAATTAATAGCCCAGAAGGAAAAATATTTTAAAGTTTCAAATCTGAACCACACATAAAACAGAGATGAATCTGAGTCATCTATGTTACCAATGAATGGTATGACTATTATACTATATCTGAAAAAATGATGCAATTTGACTGTCTCTGACAGTTCAATCTGGGGAGCTCTTTTTGCCATACAAATATAACAGTTTTGTTAGGTTTAATTTCCCTTTCATCAGAAAGGGACAAGTCTGCCCTTTTTGATGAACATTTGAAAATTTCTAACCAGATCAAACTCTTATTGTCCTCAGTAACACCCTCTTCTGCATCCAGAGCATATCTGCTAATTTCCAGTAAAAGAGCAGAAGGATTTTACTTAAGTTGTAAAATGGACTTGACAGAAAATATACAGAAGGTCATCATTTTTTCTCAATTTAGGAATATTAATTTCATAGCTCAGTTTTTTTTTTCACATATAACTTGTAGGAAGAAAGTGAAAGGGTCAAATTGCTAATTGTTCCAGAGAAGAATTTAAGTCAGGAACAAGAAAATTGATTATGTGCAAATAGTAAATACATGTAATGAAAATACTTCAAATGCAATAGCAAATCAGAATGTTAATTGTGCACATTAATTTGCCCAGAGAGGTTGTAGATGATACCTCCTTGGACACATTCAAGACTAAGTAGGGCAGGACTTAGAGCAGTCTAGTTGGTCTACTGGGAGGTGTGCCTGGCTATAGCAGGGGGTTGGAACTAGATGATCTTAAAGGTCCCTCCAACCCAAACCATTTTATGATTCTATGATTCCATGTCAAGAGCTTCATTGCCTGGAGAAAGCTTCTCACAGTTCCTCTGTACAAGTTATTTTATTTTGGAAAAAAAAAAAAAAAACTTCTCAAAACCACTAAGCAGTAGTAACAATAATATATAAATGATAAGATTTTTTGTTTGATTAGAATATTTAACAAAGCATTGCCCCAGTGGTTGCCACTTATACTTTAAGCTGTCAGTAATCCTTACCACTATAGTGAAAGAAAAGCTGTTCTCTGAAGTTTGATGTACATTCTTATATATTTATTTATTGTTTCAAGTTTACTCTATTTAAAAATTACACATTAACCTCCATTAATATAACTGACACAATGCTTTGATACCCAATAGTTAGCAAATGTCTCTTGTAACTTATTAAACCACTTGCAAAACAGGTGATTCTCAGAAAGGAGGTAAATCAACACTACCACCTGATCTGGCTTAGCTAAGCCAGTGTGCCAAAACACTAGTCCATTGCAACATAATTTTAAATACACGAAAAAAGATTTGGAAATCAGCCAGCTAATTTCCTGAGGAACTGTAGGAGTGAAGAAATCTTCTGTATTTTCAAATACACTTATAAAATTTAATGTCTCCCTCTAGAATACCATACAGCACCAAGCCTCCTCAAAAAACCTATGTAGGTTGTATTTTATTTTTGTAAAAAAAAAATAAGAGAAAAAAGGAAAAGAAAGAAAAAGCAAAAAAGTTGTTACTGTGCTGGATCATTTTATCCACCATAGTTTGTCTTTTTCACCACTGCAGCATGAACTCCTTGTAACTTTCTCATCAATAACTAGGGATTTGATAAATAAGGTTAAAGGCGAAACAACTCCTAATTCCATGAATCATTTACTGCTAACATAGCAATGTACAAGACTCTATTAATTCCAAAAAATATTCAGGTAGTTTTTGGATGCTCTTTGGAAAGTATTTTTCTTCTTAGTGTTTAACAGTTGGGAACAATTTTCCCCAATCCAACTTTTGGTCCAGTCTTTTCAAGGTGTGTTAGGACTGATTTATCTTCACAAATCTGCTATGCTCTTATATTTGAAAAGTTGCTGTTTATTCATCTAAAATGAATAAAACAAACAGCAAACATTTTTATTGTTACCACCCTTTGGTAAGATGTGCTAAGATGATTTCTGAGATTCCTCTTATTCTGATTTCTGTGGCATGTTTCCTTTGTTCATCCTCTCTGACCTTCTTGGCTTGCTTACCTCTGTTCCTTTTGTATATATTTTACCTGAGACAGCAGTGACTGATGTTTCCCTGCTGAGTTACTTCCTCTGTCATTAGGTAGCTCTCTCTGTTGTTTTTTCTTTGTTTGTTTTTTTCCTTGCTCATAGCATTGAAAAAGAGAAAGAATTTGTTATGCTCTTTTTGTTAAGGCTGGTCTTAAAATCTAGTGCAACCATGAAATCATGGTGGTTACCATGTAATTTGTAATATTCGTAAACTTAGGTTCTATTCCATTATTGTTTTGATTTGGAAGATTTTCTATATTTGCAGTCATGTTCATTTCCAAAGTTAATGACAACTATTAGATTTTATTTGAATTCCAGTGTAGATGGATTTAGTCATTGTTGAGAGGATTTAGATAAAGAACAAACTATTGCAATTCTGTAGAAATACGTTTGTTGCCTGGTAGTCTTGTGCACACACGATCAGTGGAAAACAATATTTTAGTCAATGTTATTTACATAAATACCAGGGAGATATATGACAGCGCATCCTCTTGTAAAACTTATGATGGAGAAACTGGTGCATGCAGAAAGGACAGAGAGAGAGCATTACACACACAAGTACATCTGGGAAAGAAAGAAACAAACTGCTTTGTAGTGTTTTGAGGCTTTTTGTTTGTTTGTTTGTTGACTGATAGCAACTGGATAACCAACAAGTAGGAAAAGAAGCTGTGTTTATCTGTTTGGTTAGGTTGTTTTTTCTCCATCATTCTGAATTTGATGAGTGTACTGGTAAGAAACATCATCTAATTTTATTCCTTATTGTGGTGGGTTTATTTTATTAGTTTGCTTTGTTTGGTTGTTGTTCTTTTTTTCATATATAGTGATATGTTAAATTCCAATGCTTATTGAAAATAGAAAACATTTCCTCCTAAATGTATTTAATTTTTGGTCTAACATCTTCCAATACTTTTTGTACAAAAAGCATGATAGGCAGAAACTCAGCAACCCATTACATTCTGTCCATCAATAGTTCTCAAAATTTTACTGGCAACACCTTATTGCAGTGCTCTGGTGTTACGTAGCATAGAATACATTCTGGATTTTCACATGTATTTTTAATAAGAGCAGCAGTTATTTACAGCTATTCAAAGCTTGTAGATTTCTCCCAGATTTTCCTATCCAAACATCCAGTCCTAATGGTAATGACTACTTCCCTTCACTACAGAATTTACAGAATTAAGACATAGTTTTTTTTCAGCTACTAGTACTAGAGACAACACAAGAAACTATTTCCCAGTTTGTTTTTAATTCTATACTGTGTGATATCACTTATTTTTCTGATATCATCCAAATTAATATATGCTCGTGTATATTCCAGGATATAAAATGTTGCACTTATATTCATTTTTTATTTAGATCTACTTTCTACCTCCTGATATTCATGGAACTTTCTCCAAAACCTGGAAAGACCCACAAAGTCAGTTATTTATCTCTTTTAAGTCAACAGTAGGAGATTACCTCTTTATGTTGAACCAATTATTTCAGGCTAAGAGAATAACTTAAAAGTTCAAACTTTGTTTTCAAAGAAACCTCAAAATATAGTCATAATTCAAGCTTCCCTGTAACATAAGCAGAGGCAAGAATCAGCTCCTCCTGTTAGCAATTTTTTCCATAACATTACATTAGGAGCTCAAAAGTACAGGTGGAAAAAGTTCTATCTAAACATTAGGAGGAACTTTTTACTATGAAGGTGGCTGAGCACTGTAAGCATTTGCACAGAGAAGTTATAGTGTACTTTTCTTGGAGATAATCAAAAGCTGCCTGGACATGGTCCTGGTCAACCTAATCAAGAGGGAGGGGTGAACCAAATGATCTCTAGAGGCCCCTTCCAACTTCAACTATGATATGATTCTGTAACTCTGTGAAGAAAAATTATTTATCCCTTCAAACATTCAATTCCTAATCTTCTAGGTCCACTGTCTTTTTAGTCTGATCTGCATTTCTTGTTGACACTTGATTTTTTTTTTTTTTTTTTAAATTGGACCAGTATTAAGACATTTCAGTCCATATTGGATGCCTTGTCTCCATCTCTATGTTTTCACCTATGATGTTTATGTTCCATCTATACTATTGTGTATAGATGCCTATATCTTACAGTTGATATTTGTGTTGTTGTTGATGATGTTGTTGTTTTTCACTTTTTTTTTTTTTACAAGCTTTATTATATTCACTCTAAATAATGATGAAAACTGTAATAGTAGTCTGGTCCAGGCCTATGGAAACAGATATAATACCCAACGTTAAATAAAAACGCTTTATTGACAATTAAGTATTAGATCAATCAGCAAATTATCCTTAATTGGTTGAGTGTATGACTTGCTTGATCAAAGGATAGCACATCTTAATCACAGAATCACAGAATGGCCAGGGTTGGAAGGGACCTCAAGGATCATGAATCTCCAACCTCCCTGCCACAGGCAGGGCCACCAACCTCCCAATTTAATGCTAGACCAGGCTGCCCAGGGTCCATGCAACCGGCTTTGAACACCTCCAGGGACGGGCCCATCCACAACCTCTCTGGGCAGCCTGTGCCAGCTCTCACCACTCTCTCTGTAAAGAACTTCCCCCTGACATCCAACCTAAATCTTCCCTCAACTTAAAACCATTTTCCCTTATCCTGCAGTTATCAACACTTTCAAAGAGTTGATTCCCCTGCTCTTTGTAGGCTCCCTTTAGGTACTGAAAGGCTGCAATGAAGTCACCCCACAGCCTTCTTTTCTCCAGGCTGTAAAAGCCCAGCTCCCTCAGCCTGTCCTCAAGCATGACCTTCCCTGGTGAAGCTGTGCTGGCTGTCTCGGATCACATGCTCATTCCTCATGTGATCAAGCATGTTATCCAGGATGATCTGTTCCATCATCTTCTCAGGCACAGAGGTGAGACTCACTGGCCTGTAGTTCCCCGGGTCTTCCTTGCTCCCTTTCTTGTAAATGGGAGTGATGTGACCCTTCCTCCAGTCATCCAGGACCTCACCTGACAGACACAACTTTTCAAGTATGATGGAGAGCGGCTCAGCAACCACCTCAGCCAGCTCCTTCAGAAACCTGGGATGCACGCCATCCAGCCCCTCACTTGTACACATTCAGAATCATGAGGCGGTCTCGGACCTGCTCTGTCCTCACAGCGGGGGGGGATTTACCACCCCAGTCCCCACCTAGAGATTTAGGGATGCAGGGCTCAGGGACGTGATAAGTACTGGAATCCTGGCTGCCAGTGAAGACAGAGGCAAAGAACTCATTCAGTACCTCAAGCATTCTCTTCGTCTGTTGAAGGAAGTTCTCCTTTTACATTTACCAAAGGAGGTACACTTGCTTTGACCTGTCTCTTCTGGCCAGTGTACCTGTAGAAAGTCTTCCTATTGTTTTTCACGTCCCTCGCCAAGTTCAGTTCCACCTGCACTTTGGCTTTCCTGATCCCATGTCTGCAAGTCCAGACGGCATCCCTGTATTCTTCCCAGGTGACATGCCCTTGTTTCCAGAGCTTGTACGCACCTTTCTTCACCCTCAGCATGCCCAGCAGGTCCTTACTGAGCCACACCAGCTTCCTACCTCCTCTACCCGCTTTCTTATTCAGAGGGACGGAGAGCTTTTGTGCTCTCAGGAAGCCAGCTCTCCTCAACATCTTTGTTTTTAAAGACAGCATCTGAAGGGATCTTGCCTAACAGTCCATTGAACAGCTTAAAGTTCGCTCTTCCAAAGTTCAGGGTCCTGACGGATAATAATTAAAAGTTGTTGATCCTCTTAATCGAAATGTAATATAATAGTAATAGTAATTTCTCAACAGTATGTAGACACAATAATAATTTTTACCCAGAATTTATCTATCCACTAAAGCATATAATCTAAAAAGTGAGATCTGTTTGTCAAATCTTAATAACCTTAAATACAAAAAATACTGTTCTACCATATGGATTCTTAGCTAGCTCTTTAAAAACACTTGGTATCATGAACTTCAAGACCTCTTGATTTAGAATATGTATCTTGTCAGTAGTGAGGAAATAGCAAACTGGGCAAGTGTGATGGCTGGCCGCATAGCATCACCAAACATGGACAGCTAGGGTAAAATAATAGTAACTTTTATTCTATTGTTGGTGGATTTCTTCTGTTAGTGACTAATAAAAACAAGCCTATAGTCACCAAATTTAGGGTGATTAAAAAAGGAAATATATTTCCAGCTTTTTTCTTTTTTTAGAGAAACACAGATTGAGAGACTATTGTATGGAGAGCTATATCATTGATATTGCAGAAATTAAAACAGCAAATACAGAAGGAACACTATCTCTGATTAACGAGAATGTAGAAGCATTTCTGATTGCATTTGCAATAATCTGGTTAAATATATTTATGGGATAAAATATAATGAAAAATAAACTGGAGGAAATCAGAATCTGTTTATAGAGATGTTAGAGGGAAAATAAAGGACTAATTGAATCATATGTATAATTAACAGGATTTTCCTGTAGTCTATGTTGTTCCTTTTTTTCCTTTTTTTTTTTTTTTTTCTCTGTTGTAATTTAGACTGAATAGTCACAGCTGTCTCTTCTTTTAATAAAAAATAGAGAAGGAGATTTTCTAGAAGCATAATGCCTGACAACAGTGATTTTTGGCTACGTATATATATAGGTGGCACGCTATTTCTATAAGCACTCTCATAAAATCTTAAGGGATTTAAAGACAGAGTGATCTGAAGCAGCTGCATGTGTTGTTGCTTCTTTGATATTTCAATCTTTGGATTGTTTAGATTTATTCAGTTTTGACTGAATTGTTAAATAGTACTTTTAGTTTTGAGAAACAAACTTGGCTGGAAGGCATGATTGGTCAGCTTTGTTATCTTCTTCCCTTGATCTTTGTTTAATTAGATGAGTCCCAGAATCATCTCACCACTTCTTCATTTTCCTGTTTCTTCTCTGTTTAAGTGTTGCCAACAAATGAATATGAAAATGTAAACTATTCCCTTTTTTTTGGAACATTACATCAAATAAAGTGCAATCACAGTCTATGTTTCCATTAATATAAAATATATACATATGTTTTTTTAAACAACTATTTGAGAATTATTTTCTTAAAGGTTAATGGTAAAAAGGGATTTAGTTTTCCCTTGAAGCTGGATACCACAGATGTAATTAAACACGACCAAGCAGAAAATAAGAACACCTCAGTTCACAAGAATGGCTTAGGTTGGAAGACACCATTAAATCATCTAGTTCCAAACCCCTGTGATAGGCAGGGACACCTCCCTCTAGACCGGGTTGCTTACAGTCCCATCCAGCCTGGCTTCAATGTCTCCAGTGGGGAGGGTCATTCACAACCACTCTGGACAACCTGTTCAAGTGTCTCACCACCCCCACAGTAAAGAATTTCCTCCTAATATCTAGCCTAAATCTAGCCTCTTTCAGTTTAAAGCCATTTTCCCTCGTCCTGTCACTACATGTCTTCCTAAAAAGTCCCTCTCCAGCTTTGCTGTAGGCGCACTTCAGATACTGAAGGCTGCTATAAGGTGAGCCCAGAGCCTTATCTTCTCCTGGCCAAGGACTCTCAGTCCTTCAGCTTGTCCCTGTACAGGACAAACTCTCAGATCATCTTTGTGGCCCTCCTCTGGACCTTCTCCAACAGCTCAATGTCCTTTTTGTGTTGCAGGCCACAGCAATGAACACGGAACTTCACAAGGGGTCTCATGAGAGTAGAGTAGAGGAGCAGAATCATGTAACTTGACCTGCTGGTCATGCTTCTCTTGATGCAGCCCTGGATCCAAATACAGTTGGCTTTCTGGGCTGCAAGCACACATTGCTGGCTCACACTGACTCTTTCATCAGCCAGTACCCCTCAAGTCTTTCTTCTTATGGCTGTTTTCAAGCCATTCTCTGCCAAGGCTATATTTGTGCTTGGGATTGCCTTGACCCAGGTGCAGGACTTTGCACTGGGCCTTGTCAAATTTCATGTGATTATCAAGTAGAATTCGACTGCACAGCAGAAAATATTAGATTTCAAAAATTCAAACATGTTCTGGAAACTTCTTTTGTACATATATGCTAAAAGTTTTATACTAACACAGTCAGAACATTGGAATAAAAAGATGCTTGCTAACCACACTACATGTAAGTTTTACACTCAGCTGGAGCATAAGACATTAAACAATTTCTTGCAAATTGAGAAGTTGCTTTCATGATGAATTGCATTGTACCAGCCTTACTCTCAGATTCAGAAAGAGCACAAATTGAGTGCAAATTATTTTTAGAAATCACATTAGTCTGTCTATTCTCAGGGCTCTATTTACAAGTATATTCTGAAGTATTTTATTTTACGCACCAAAATATCACCTACTTTGTCTCCCCTGACAGTATTCCTCCCTGACTGGATTCAGAAAGATAGCATAAAGGAAGTGTAATATGAGAAATGCATAGTAATTTCAACAAATAACAGATGTTTTACTCTCCTATGCTTACTGGGTGACTTGAGCAATGAGTCTTTGTTCCATTATAATAATTACATGAATTGAAATTAACTTTCAATGTATAGTGTACTTGGATTCCAAACTTTAGTAGCAGATTGATCCCAAGAGCTGAATGAGAAAAGGAACAGAAAAACCAATGAATGGGCCTGCCCACCAAGGAAGTTCCGAAGAGCGTCGGGTGGGGGAAGGGGGGTGGTGGGGGGGGGGGGGGGG
>NW_024962335.1:3344816-3435504 GCF_019238085.1 Lagopus leucura | reverse complement strand
CCCCCCCCCAAGAAAAAAAAAGAAAAAAAAGAAGAAAAAGAACACTTTATTAGATACAATTCAGATTTTGTGCATTGTTTTCCTTGGGAAATCAAGTATTCCACCAGTTTTACTATGTTCACTAACATTCATTTCATATCATCATTGAAGATATCATTTCTATAAATTTGGACAAGGCCAATTTATTAATTAAATATTAAATATTTTTACTTCTTGCTTTGCCCAATTCTCATATATTTCACATAATTATGCATTCATCAAGATTGCATTTCCAAGGCTTAGAGGTAAATATGAGAGTTAATCTGAGATAGATAATGCACTGTTTGGATTGTTGATTCTTTTCAATCTGTCAGGTAGCAATATTTTAACCAATAAATTAAGTAGAACCATATACACTGATACACCTAAAATAAGGCAGTGCGTGAAATATTAAATATAATGCACAACACATTTCTCATATTTCTTTCTTATCCTTCTTTGGAAACTAATCCAAGATATGTCTTACACTCTTGGCATTTTTGTAACTGATACCTCATATTTATTGCATTTTTTGAGAAGGTTCTTGGTTACCAGTTTCTGCATCCACCAGGATTTCCATAATATCCCCTCATGGTAAATTATGCCAGCTTGGATTACCTGGTGGATGTTTTCACTTGCACCCTATCTTCGAGAAAGATTTTGTTTCTGCTATACATGTTTTCTCTTCTTTCGATTCAAGATCAGCCCCAGATACTCATCTCGAAACTTAAATATAATCTTCAAAGCATTTCTAGGTCAACTAAGTGACTTCTATTGAGGAGGGTCTGCAGCATTTTTAGATACCTGTATTCTCCTCCAGAATGTCAGATTTTACAGACATAACAAATATATCCTAGTTTCCCAACTAGTATTGACATGGGATAAAATTTTCAAGCTTATCTGTACCTAGTGAGCCCTATACCCATCTGATTATACAGGACTGTATAAAAGTATCCTTGTTTAGTTTGAATATATTTCAGCAGTAGCACAGTAACACAGTAATCCACCAGTTACTAGTAGTATAGGAGCCCACCTGGATGTATACTTTTCATTTCAAAACAGAATTAGCCTAAATATAATGTTTTTTAATGCAGTTATGGATCTGCCCATCGGCTCATTGAGAAATAACTCACTGACTTCCACACATCATGGCACAGACATATCTAATGACTATGCCTATTACAGAAAATAAAGAGTCTAATAACCAAGAAGTTATTTCTTGGTCTAAACACATAACTAGGTTTAAATGAAAAATTCAGAGTCCCTTCTACATGTATTTTCTGATTCCGTAATAATAAAAACAATATCTAATTGTAATAAATAAATACAATATAATAAAACTAAATATTAAATCAATTGAATAAATCATGATACTGTGACGAATAAAAAAAGTATACCAATACTTACTGAAATGCTTATTCTCAGACAATGTTAACTACAACACCAAATAAAATCATGAAAAAGCTCTCAAGCAAGATGGACTTTGCAAAAGCTTTTACGGGGGAAGGTAAAGCTGAAATAACAAGAGTTTGATTAATAAAACTGTAGCCAAATCCTTCTCCTATATGAGTAATTCAAGCATGAAATTATAAAGAAGTATTTCTTCTGATAAAAGGAACATAATTTAACAATAAAGATTTAGAACTTGTCCCAGAATAGAATACCCCTGAAGTTTCCTTAGCTAGAATAACAGACAGGGACCAATTCAAGCCTCCAGTCTGAAAAAGGACCAGAATATGCTAAGAAACAGAAGCAACTTCTAAAAACAGGTACGTTGATATATGTGTCTTTGAAGTCTACTATTAAGATAGACATTTTTTGAAGAAACAGAGATATTCCCTGATAACATCATTAACTCTACCCTACTCTTGTAAAGAGCTGTATTTTCTTGGGTCAGAAGTTCTGTTAAGAAACTACATAATCTGGCTAAATATTCCGCAGCTACAGCCAATCCATGACAGGTAAGCTTCAGTTTTATTCATGACTGAAGTCATGATTTGAGATCTCCCTTCAAGAAATACCAGAATAGATAAGCTCCATTTGCCTACACATGTACATATCACCTGGTCTGAACAATCATCAGATATAATGTACCATAATTTAATAATTCACTTCTATTGATAAATGAATCTAATGCATCTTTAGCAAACTGGATTTTTCCAGAAAATGAAGATGGTATCCCTTAAATGCTCTGTTTTTATTTGGATAGTTCTACCAAGTAGGAAATGTAATAATTCACTCTTCTAGATTCTTAAGGACAGCAAACTGCAGGTTTGAAAATTCAAGTATTTAAAAAGAGGAGCTAAGTACTTACATTCCAAGTAGCACTAAAGTATACTAATTTCATGAAAGATTGAGGCACATCCCCAAAAATCTATGCATAGCAAAAGGATGATGCAACATATAGGACATTATTATTAACATGATATGAAATGGACTTACATAGAATGTATAAAAAGCCTTCATTTTATAATTGTGTCTTTCATGTTAATTTTCAAAAAGGAGAACTTTTCATGTATTGGTCTAGACTCCTTCCTTTTTTACGAAAGCTAGTGACATAAGTGTCCCCTGAGTGAACACATATTTTCTTTCTAGATTGATGGTTCTGAGCTCATTCATCTTTGTCTGTAGTATATTATCTGAAGTACACAGCTGCCAGCAGACTTGACCATCTGTTCTTGTTCAGCAGAGCTGCACCAATAATGTCAATGTATTTAAGGAATTTACATCCTTCCATTTAAAACAAGAGAGAAGAAAAAAAAGAAATAAAGGAGCAGTTTAAGTTATTAAAGACTGGAGTTTTCAGAAAGAAAATTTTCAGCAAAGCTATAATACATTCTCCTTTCTCTGTCAACATTTTGTTTAAATTTCAAGATTTGTTCTTTATTATTTTACTTTGGTTAGCTTGTGTTCATGAGTTGTTCTTTTTTCATTTAAAAGATAAACAAAAATACATTTATGATATAAGTCCTGCATATTTTTAGTTTAAAATATTAATTCTCCTTAGTTCTCAGAAATATAGGGAATCAGCATGAGATAGGCTGTATGGTTTCTGAAGATTTGCTTACAGAATAATCTCTTCTGATAAATGTATTACGTTTATATTCAAGACATGTAATTTTAAAGGCATGCCAACAGGAAGACAGCAAGACAAAGACATAGGCAGAAGGAAAAAGAGTCAATCTTATAACATATGATGAAGTTCTAGAAGTTTTGAAAATTCTGCTTTAAACAAAAACTAGCTTTCTAAATACTCTTTGGGGTAGTTTTTTTTTGTTTTGTTTTGTTTTGTTTTGTTTTTCTTTCACTGTGATACTTTTTAATAATGGATCCTTCTGGGGCTGCATCTTCACAGTTGTGCGTCTATTCCTTTCATAAAAAATAAGGCATTTTATATAAATAAGGCAAATTATATGTGCAAAACTACTAAATGACTCACCAAAGAGACTATTCATATTTGGTGCCTCATCTATGTCACAGGTATACAACCAGCAACTGAGAAGCACATCACTCTGCAAAAATCAAGTCATTAAATTTGTTGGTTTATTTATAAAGGGAGTGTGAGAATAATGCAGTTCCATGGAGACTTGCAGTTATGTAATAACTAGTATACATGGAATAGTGAAAAGGATGTACGAGTGTTCACTCCTTAAAAAAATCAAGGACATTCTCTTTCATTAATGAATTTAAATATGAAGTAAAGTTTTTTCATTTCTACTAGCATCTAATTCTGACGAATTCTACCTATAGTCAAACCCTGTCTATTTGGGTGTTGACACACAGAGCAATAACAGGTGTTGTATATGTGAGTAATTCAAAAGAGGCATGACATCTGGGTAACTCAAAACATGTTGCTTCTATTTTCTTCTCAATGAATTTAATAAGATGTTGAATTATATAAGTAGAAATGGATTTTGTTGACTGCAAAGTCCCTATTTCAAATCCAAGTTGTCGGCTATGCTTGGTCATTTAATTCAAGGAAGGAAGTAAGGGAAAGGTACTGGAACTAATCTGGGACATTTCTTTATCTCTCTGCAAATTTCTGAAGATAGAATGGGATTATTAAGCAATATAAAATAATAAAATCTTCCAAAAATTTAAAGAGGAAGTGCATTAGTTATCAGATCACTTTTTTAAGTGGAAGAGAAAGCCAATCATGAAAATCAGAATATTGAATTCAGAATATCCCAAATCCAAATAACAGATCTCCTCTATATGAAAGAGATAATCTGAGAGAGCCTATCAAATATGACAATGTAATTAGAAACTACTCATTTATTGTCAAAGAACACACTCTAGGAAGTCCCTAGAGTTCATATTGCATCATAAGTACTACACCTGCCCATGTGAAACAGGGAATTCCCCTTAGCCTATAATAATGTTATTAGAAATATTGTTCACTATTTTAACAGGAACAAGTAAATTTAAGTGAGAGACTACAAAAAAAAATAATAATAATAAAATATATATATATATGAATCCATAGGAATAATGTTTAACTGTTCATTTTTAAATATTATTATAATCCTTACAAATAAATTTAATTAAGAAATTAAGAAAAGGCCAGGTTGCATGGAGATTTGAGCAACCTGATCTAGTGGTAGATGTCTGCATATGACAGGTTGGAATTTAATGATTAAGCACCTTCCAACACAAACTATTCTATGATTCTATGATAGACTGATTTACATTAAAATGTCTTCATAAGAAGCTGCTACAGGAACGTGTTTACCAAAAAATTTTGTTTTTCTCTACCTTATACAGATTAGGATAATTGAAATCTAGAGGCACTGTGGCAGTATTTTATTTCAATCTTTGTATGGGAACTGCTGAATCAGGGTTTGAACCTCTGATTGACCACCTGAGGCAAGCAATGAGTCAGCCACGGGAGCACAGGTGAAGGTAATTCACCTGTACTACCAGAAGGGGGTGGAGCCTGGCTCCATCTCTCCTAGATCCCATTTAAGTGCTGACTGCCACTGAGGAAGGATCTCTTCCTGGAGATTGCTCCTTATGGAGTTCGTTGTGAGCCTACAATGTAGGTAAGTATTTTTCATTTATTATTTTTCCACTGCGATAATCCTGCTTAGCCTGACCTCTGTACGCTTATTGATTGTAGAATCCTCAATGCACTTTGGTTTCTGCACTGTAATGCGATCAAATTATGGACTATTTAGATCAGGTTCCATATTTTCCTAAACAATATATTAGTATTACACATAGTCTAAAGCAACAGGAGAGTCTAGATCATTCTAGTTTGGAAACTTTTATGTTGCTGATATGAAATGTATTTGAAAATAAGAAGAAATATCTAGATCCAAATTAAATCAGAGTGGCAAACTTCTATATATGTTATATTTGACATGCATTGACAGTTTTATGTAGTTTCTGCATTCAATAACATCTTGGTGTGTTGGCTTACAAAATTCTTATCACGTTTTTCACTGTAAGTCTCAGTACACTGCAAGGTATCATCACACAGTAAGTGCTTTATGCAAAAAGCAGGTATTCCGTAATTGCTTGAGGGCAGTGCCACTTCATTATATTGGCCCATGATGTCAGGGGTGGATGTTGGTGGTACAGCAGTAGAGGCTAAAACTTCACACTGACATTCTACTATGTTTTATTGCCATACAACAGACAGCAGTCAAGAGGCAACCTGACAAAATGGCATGGAAGCGCCTATGAAACGACTGCATGTGGTTGAGTTCCTCCATGCATAAAAAATGGCGCCCACTGACATTCATCAACACTTGCTGAATATTTATGGAGACCCAACAGTAGATGTGGGCATAGTGAGGTGGTGGATGGTGCATTTCAGCATTGGTGACAGCAACATGAGACACAACCACATTGTACACAGCCGTGCACAGCTGTCACAACATGAAGAGTTTTGTGGTCAAGGTCATCCATATGAATTGGTGGATTATTACCAGGGAACTGTGTATGAAGCTGAATATTGGCTTCAAAGCATTAGAATTGATGGTTGTAATGTTGGAGTATTACAGCTTGGTTCTGGTGGGTCACACAAATGCACACAGGAAAAGAAATAACATTGTATGCAAGTTGGTCAGGATCTATGGAAACAATATGAGGCTGAAGGTGACAGTTTCCTGCATCATGACCAGTGACAAGATATGGTGTCACCACTATGGGTTGGAGTCAAGCAGTTCAGGAGTAGCAACATATGATTTCCCTGTCAGAAAAAAACTCGAGATACAACCTACAGCAAGTAAGGCAATGTGTACTCTCTTTTGGGATAGGACAGGAGTGATCCTTCTGCTTTCCTGGAACCTAAAAGAACCATTATCTCCGACTGCTACATAATGACTCTGAGTAAGCAACTCTAACTAACTTGAAGGTTCAAACTTCCAGAGGCAGGTCACAGAAAAAGACAACCTTTCTCTAGAAACATGATAATGCCAGGTCCTGTACCACTCCAAAGAGCATGGAGCACATTGCCAATCTTGGCTGGACTGTCTGAGCCTGCCTACCATATAGCTTGAATGTGGCTCCTCATGACTTTCATCTGTTTGGGCTGATGAAATATGGGCTACATGGGCAACATTTTACTAGCAACAATACTGTCATAGCAGCTGTGAAACAGTGGGTCACCTCTACTGCTGCCGATTTTTACAAGTGTGACATAAAGTCCCATGTTCATTGCTGTCAAAAATGCAGAGCTAATGGTGATGACTATATTGAAAAATACTGTTTTATAGCTGAGAATTTTCTTAATCAAACACTGTTATTGTGTTTGTTGTATCTGCTTATTCCCATGGAAATAATTAGGAAGATGTACTTTCAGAGTGGTCTTATTCCATGCTTTATTTTCTATGTAAAAACAACTGTCAAGAATATATTTGTTTTATTATTTATTTGTTATCCTCTTTGTGTTGTATTCAGGGAGACTTTTAGTGATAAAAATTTTAAAGCTTTTTGCAAAATATATATTGAAAGTTTTGTACTATCTCAGTACCCAAGAGATTTCTAAAAAACCTTTTTTTGATAAATTTCAAGTAATGATGCAAGAAACAAATAGACCTGAATAAACATTTGTTTTAGTCTTCACAATGGACAACAGGGGACAACTTCACTATGCTTTTTTCTCTTCAAATTGAAGCTAATAATGAGCTCAGATATTGCTGAAACATTAAATCTCCTAAGAACACGAACTGTGAAAACACAATGTTTAGGATTCTGTTGTCTCTGCGTAACATCTAAAACAATAACTTGTTTTTACTTATAGAATCATTAGTCAGTTCCCTGAAGTGCAGTTTGTAGTAGTTCATCAATTCCCAGGGATATTCAAAGACATTTAGCATTGTGCATGATGACTCTCATATTTCTAGATCAACAAATTGAATCAATCCATCATAATAACTAGAATGGCACTATTAAATACTGCACATTAATCTCTGAAAAATCAGCTTCTTATATTCCCTTTTTCTGTTCTGTTACAGAAATGGTTGCAACATCTGTATAGCATCAAAACACTATTCATGAGTTTCAAAAGAATTAATTTTTTAGAAAGAAGGTGCTTCTAATGATAGTATTTCTCATTTGTCTGCTTACTTGTGCTTTCTTATGCTAGGAGCAGCAAAGCAATGCTTTTCCTCTCTGCCTTAATGGTTTTAACAGTCTTTGCTGTCATGTTTGAAGCTCTTAAATTTTACTGTGGGATTGATAACCTGGTGTTTTAGTGGCAGAATTTTTTATTTGCTCTTGATTGCAAGCTTTATGGTTCTAAGTGAGCTTATAAGTTTGGGGAAGCAAATCACAAAGGCTTGACAGCATTTAAACTGTTGTGAAAAGCTCACTGTAAGTACTTATAAGAAATGTACTGAGATCTTCCAGGTAACTTATAATGTATGAGGGAGGTCTTAATTTCTCAGGTGAAGGTAAAGATCGCAGAAATGGAATGACTGTCAACAAGGTGATTAACTTTGTAAGCTGCTGTTAATGATATGAAATATTTCATGTTTGTTTAACTTGCATTATTTGGAAAACATTGATTCTACTCTAGCTGAATTGATTCTTCTAGCTGAAGATCAGCTTCAGGAGAATAAGCGAGAACAGAGTTTCACCTTTTGATAATAAAGATTGGAATGAGCAGCCTGAAACTTTTAAAGTTTCTTGCTATTGATTGCATGTTCCAGCTCTACGAATATTTCTTGCAGTAGATAATTTTTTCTCCTTTTGAACTACAAATCATTTGCTTCCATTTCTTTGATGTTTCACTGATTATATGTTTTTGCTTCAAAAGTTGCATGTAAATAAACCCTCAGAAAATGAACTAAGGTCCAAGGAAAACAAAACTAAAAGGTTGTATGAGTCAAGATTTGCGCACTGTACAACCAATACGTAAGTTGATTTTCCTGTCTGGGGAAAAGGAAAATAACAACTTAAGTTTCTTTCAGTTTAATTCGTAAGACAGAAAAAGACTAAGAGAGAAGCTGAGGAAAAATAAGTAAATGGGAAGTCAGTTCTTTAATTTCACAAAACTCAGCCTGGAAAGTATGGGCTGATGTCAATGATTTATGCACTGGTTCGACATGGCTCTGTCACTAATGGGCCGGGCTGGGGGGGGATCCATGGACCCATGCCCTGATAAAGGGAAAGGGGGAGAAAGGTAAAGGGTAGAGAGGTGGGCCTAAAAAAAAATAAAAATAAAAAAAATAATAATTAAAAAAAAAAAAAGCAGCCACAACAATCTGAGGAGGGTTTACTAAGTATGATATCGGAATGCAAGACAACACAATATAATACCATATACTTGGAATTGAAGCTAATAAATCAAATAAGATGAGAGATTGTCCAAAAACTGAAGGCCTTACTCTAATGCTGAAGGCAAGATGACTAGGGAGCATGCACTGCAGATGAGCAGAAAGGGAAAAGAGGACATCTCATGACCACAAACAGTTTTATCTTTCCTTCTGAACAGTAAATGGAAACAGAACAGAGTGAAAAGTCCTCTAAGATATCTAGTTCTTTTCTTCTAAGAAGCAAGTACCCAGAAATATCAACAGTACATAGAACTGGAGCATTAACTTCTAGTACACTACATGATGTTATAATGTGAAATACCAATAACAGAAATCATAAAACCATGACAGCTGAAAATGTATTGTAAAGGTACAATAAATGAAGCTTTATTCATTCATGATGAAATATTTCAAAAATATGAAGGACTGTCCTTTACTCTGTCACTGAAACTTGATTGTATGCAGATATAAAAATATGCAATAAATCTGCACGGTGAGATTTCCTTAACAATAAGTAAGTTTGTACATGTTATGCTTTTACTTTGGACTGTAAGTTCTTCTTGTAGAGAGCCAGAACTTTTACATAGCATAAAATATCGAATCTTAACTGACAGATACCTACTGCAATGATATGGAGCTAGTCACTAATGACAGCATATCTTTCAGCTAGGGAAAGTGTTTATCAAAAGCAAAAGGTTTCAAAACATACTGTCAAAACTACCAAATTAGATTATCTTTCTATTATAACAAAAATCTACTGAAGGTTAAGTCATCACTACAGCTCTAAACTCTTCTTTCTAAGGGAGTTGTCGTAAAACAGTGTGAAAGAGAATTCAAAGATGTGTTAAAGCACATCACTCTACCTTTCACTTAGACAAGCACTTTTACTAAGTGTTTTCATTTTACTTTTTTAACTATTTGTGGCTTTTTGAATTTCATTTGAAGTTCAGATCCTAAAAAAAAAGTAGCAGCTATCATTTCTTATATAGAATTGTACACAACACTTTAGTTTTCTAAAATGTTTTTACTTTGGAAGTACTTATCATAGTATGTTATGGGTTGGAAGGGATCTCAAGAGATCATCAAGTCCTACACTCCTGGTACCCTGTGATAGGTCACAAAGGTATGAGTCTAGCCAGGTCTTGAATGTCTCCATAGAAGGAGACTCCACAACGTCTCTGGGCAACTACTTCCAGTTTTCCATCACCCTTACTGTAACGAAGCTATTCTGCATGTTGGTGTGGAACTTACGGTGTTCATGTTTTAGGTTATTACTCCTTGTAATATTGCTATGCACCATTGAGAAGAGTCTGACCTTATCCATTTGCCTCCTACCACCCTTTAGATATTTATAAACATCTATCCCCCTCAGTCTTCTTCTCCCCAGACTGAAGAGACCCAGGTATTCAGCCTTTCTTCATATGAAAGATGCTCCAGTGCCTTTATCGTATTTGTGGCCCTCCACTGGACTCCTCCTTTTTTGGACTGGGGAGACCAAAACTAGACACAGTATTCTCGCCAGGGCAGAGTAGAGGGGGAGAATCACCTCCCTTGACCTGCTAGCCATGCTTTTTCATGCGTTCCAGACATCGTTGGATTTCTTGGCTACAAGGGTACGCTCCTGGTTCACAGCCAGTCTGTTGTCCACCAAGACCCCCAGGTCCTTCTCTGCAGAACTCCTCTCCAGCAGGTCATCCCCTCACCTGTACTGATGCATGTGGTTATTCCTCTCCAGGTGCAAGACTCTACACTTGCTCTTGTTAAACCTCACCAGGGTCCTCCCTGCCCAACTCTCCAGTCTGCCCGGGTCTTGTTGAATGGTAGTATAGCCTTCAAGTGTGTCAGCCAATCCTCTCAGCTTTGTATTCTCAGCAAGCTTGCTGAGAGAGGACTTCTTCAGCCAGGCCATTGATGAAGATGTTAATCAAGACCAGGCCCAGCACCAACTTAGTGTTCTGGGGAACACTGCTAGTTACAGACCTTCAATCAGACTCTGCACCACTGATTACAGCTCTCTGAGCTGTAAACCACCGCATCATTTATTCATCTATTTAGCATTTTCTGAATTTCATAACAAGGATGCTGTGGGAGACAGTATCAAATACCTTGCTGAAGTCAAGTTATGCTGCATCCATTGCTCTCCTCTCATCTACCCAAACCGTGATGAAATCATAGAGGGCTACCAGGTTGGGCAAAATATGATTTCCCCTTCGTGAATCCATGTTGGCTACGCTTGATAACCTTCCTCTTTTCCAATTGTGGGGAACTCATTTGCTGCTCAAAAGAAATAAATAAGGATATTAGCTAGTGATTTTGCTTTTTCTTCCTTTCCCTTTTCTTTTTCCCTTTCCCTTTTCCTTTTTCTGCTTTCTTTTCCTTTATTTTTTTCTTTTAATTTTAGTTGCTTTCAGTAGCGATGAAAGTTTAACATGACCAAACTATCTCTCAATTTTTCATGCATTAAATATAACATTCTAATGTCATCTCAATTATATGTATGCCTCATTAAAAGGAGGATTAAATTAGGTATGCGATAGTTCTCATTTCCATAGAATTCCGAACTTAATATTGGATTTCCTATCCAATCTGCAAGCAAGAGGGAATACAGAAGTAAGAAACTATACTTAGTGGTAATTCACTGCTGGTCTGTTGCCTTGCTTTTGTTAGTCCTTACTGCTCTGTTAAGGACTAACGCCATCACCTTGTTAGGGCCATTAATGACACATGCATCAACGTGATGGAGAAGCAAATGGTGTTTATTGCAGTAAAACTACAACTTATATACCCTATGTGCTTCGTCTACACCCTTAAAGCATGCATCATCATTTACGTAACAGAGCATGCAAGGGTCCTATATGCCTCACAACCCGATGCCTCGTTGTCACCTAATACAGTACTGGTCATTCCAGAGCTCACTATTTCTTTCCAAATCACCTTTTCTGTCTTAGCCCTGTAATAACAGATGCTTTCCTTCAATTTTCTTTTCCACTGTTCAATTAAATGTAAAGGTCTGCTTGCCCAATTTCCTAATTTTAAGAAGGCCACAAATGAAGTAAAGGAGAACAGTGTCACAAATACCATTAGGTATCAGGGAAGGATTTTCTGCTGAACACAGAAAGCTTGGGGAAAGGAGGAAACCAGTATTTGAACTCTTAGGCGTTCCTAGATTACCTGACTGTATATTTGGTTCTACTAATACTTGCTGTTCTGTATCACATATGAGGTAGCATGCAGTCCCTGTCACACATACCTGAAGGGAAATATTGTACAGAACTTAGCTATAGCCTGGAAAACTGAATACATGTTCCATGCCCACTACTGTTTGTCAGAGCAGAGGTGTATAGGCAGTAAGGGAGTCTAGTTGTGGAGGAGCACTAAGGAAATCATTCAATCTACTGCACATCCCCACAGCCCAAAGGAATGAGATAAATTTATGTTAATATTATTTTTAATAGTATCTTCTGTCAAGCATTAGAAATCCAGGAGGGAAATATCATTAAACAGTATACTGTGATGAGAATGATATATGAGGAAGACAAAAACAACAACAAAGCAATAAATAAATAAATAATTGGAGGTGTAATGCAGCAACTCAGGGCTTCCCAGGCAGTGATAAAACGTTTTGCTTTTTTACAGTGTAAGTTAGCATACATGGGTGCTTTCAACTTCAGTAATCTATTTGTATAGGCGCCTGCATTATAATCAGAAGAACAGGTTATCTTCAAATGCCCCTTTCTATGTCATATTAAAAAAAAAGTTTACTGAAATCCCTCAAAAAAACAACTTCAGGAAGGAAAAACCATGTATTTTACAATACAATATTAGCAGCAGGACTTTGTTAAATTGAAGGTCAGCATCAGATTGTTATGAATCATGCTGGTTTAGCTTTAGGAGAAAAATAACCTGTGAACTTCAGATTTCCAGATGTTACTATTTGCTGTGTAATGGTCAAAACAGATCCATAACCATCCCACACTGAGATCTGGCAGGCATCCAGTATCAAGCATATCATATTATTTTTAACTATATCACCGTATTATGGGTGTGTCATATATTTGGAGAGAGTTTTTCATAAATTTTTATAGTAAAATAGTCTCCAAAGGAATCCACAAGAAATTAAATTAATTTTCTTGAGATAGTGTGCTTATTTTTCGCTTATTTTGGCTAGTGTCCTGATAAAACAATTCTCCCTTAGAGACTCAGTTTAAAAAAAAAAAAAAAAAAAAAAAAAAAAAAGCGTTACTTTGATTTATTATATGAATTTAAAATCTTTGTTTGTCCTGTGCTTCAGTGCATTACTTTTACATGAAAATGCACAACAGCACAATAAATATATATCTACCATAAGGTTAAGTCAAACTGCCCAAAATTCATTATGTCTTCTCTCTCAGAACTTAGAGAAAATGCACTGTGTCCTAAAAGTTTGGCCTCTGGAAAATCTTCTGGGGTAGGAAGGAAGAGTGCCAGAGTTCAGACTTCTTCTCAGAGGAAGAACTAGCAACTACCTCATTTTTAAAGTGAGAAATCAATCTACTGATCTCAGCTGCCTATATAAGAAGTGCTTTCTTTACAAATATGCATGTAGTGTGCATAACGGGTTGGAATCACAAGCAGGATGTACAATATTATTAATAAAACTCAGGCAATGTGGGGGTAAAACCCATCATCTGTCTTACTGTAACCTGGAGTGTATATGAAAAAAACCTGTATCTTTTTGGGTGGGTCTCACAAAAAACAAACCCTATTTCTTTAATCCATCCAAAGCATAAAGTATCAGGTTTCTTTATTCATAGAAACATAGAATATTCCAAGTTGGAAATGTACTCACAAGGATCATCAAGTCCAGATTTTGATTCCATACAGAACTATTCAAAAATCAGACCACGTGTGAGTGTTGTTCAAATGCTCCTTGAACTCTGGGACTTGGGGCCATGCCCACTACCTTGGGCGGTCTGTTCCATGCCCACTGCCCTCTGGTGAAGACCCTTCTGGCAATACACAACCTGACCCAGCCCTGACACAGCTCCATGCCTTTCCCTTGGGCCTGTTGCTTTCTTTGTTAAGATTCTTTGTTAAGAATTTGTTAACAATAGGCTTAGAGATGATTGTTGTAAAGCTAAAGAGTCATTCAAACTTGGCAGACAGAAAAAAATGGCAATTCCCCCAAACTTCTCTTACAACTTCGAAAATCATGTTTACTTATCTATTTATTTAAATACAAATGCTGGCAACCTAATGTTTGTAAATGTGATCTTAAAATAATTATAATGTATCAAACAATTGCACGGAATTCTTAAAGTTTGATGAGGAAGTATCATGCCTATTTCAACTGCATACCTTTGTTAGGATACTGATTTAAAGAAATCAATGAGTAGAAACTTAACAGCAAAGTTACCACTAAGCAAGGTATACTTCATTGGCAGCACTGGCACAGCATCAAGATAGCTTTCCAAAAACGCTCCACCAGTTGATAGCTCGCGAACAGGTCATATTTTCATAGGCATTACATATTCATTACATTCCCAAATTCATTTGCCTATCCACCCCCAATGACTGCCTGACATAGCCTTATTTGGCAATCTTCGATGTCATCTAACGTCCTTCTATCATCTTGACTGTCCATTGTTAGTCCTTGGACGTCTTTTACTGCTCCCAACAGTCCTTTTGTACTGAAGATTGCTGTGGAATGCAAGGACAACAGAGAAATCTTTGCACATGGGAATAAAGAAGACAGAAAGGGACATGTTGATGCTGTCTGTCACATTTTAGGCATTCCGTTGTTGTTTCTTTTGCTTTGTTAAAGCAGACCAGCCTTACATCATGTCTCTCCATCTACAATACTACATCACAATTATCATCGGCAATATCTGAAGACCACTGCGCTGTTGCGAGCAAGCATTAACAGAATATCTTCTGTAATTACTTCTATAAATCAATACAAATCAGAGTAAGAAAGATTATTGTTGAGCTACTGGCAGTGTACTCTGTTTGATTTCTCTTTCTAAATGAATAAGTATCTTTTTTTCATTTTTATATTTTTTCTCCTTTGCTTTTATCAGACCTGTGTAATATAGAAAAAGAAGATGCAAAACAACGCATAGTAGCTTATGTAAAGTAAGACAGGCTCGTGGACAATGAGTTCAGGCTTGTCTCAAGGAAAAGAGAATACTGAGCTCACTTTATGGAAACTCTGTAAATGAATACAATTTCTGCAATTTTTTAAATGAGAGGACTGAGCTATGAAAAATGCATAAAAGCCATGAATAAAATTATTCATATAATATTAGGAGTGTTGAAGAAGAATTTCTAAGATTGAGATAAGAATATTATATCTCCTTCTTGCAAATGTAGACTTTGACTGGGAAATGGAGCATCCTCTATCCCTCATGTTTCAAATTGCTAAAAATGTCTTCACTTCCTGAATAAGTATGGAAAAAGAGACAAATGCATTGCCAATTTAAATGATACTTTCCATAACCTTTGTGCTTCTATTATGATCTGGACTTTTTAAAGATGTATTTTTGCATATACTTTATAATCTACAAAACACATGATATATAACAGGTTATATGTAACATGTAAAATACATTTATGAGTTACATGAAGTAACAAAATATTGCCCACAGTGTTGGAAAAAGAATATTTAGCTAAAATGAAGAAAGATGGTTAAAAAACAACCATGATTTTTTATTTTTATTTTTATTTTTTTTTGCCCATGATTGCAAAGAATCTTTCTTTGGGTGGTGGTGGTGTTGTTCAGCTGTTTTTTTTTTGTTTGTTTGTTTGTTTGTTTGTTTGTTTTTAATACATTTGCTGAGATCTTTGTGCATATGGATCTGGTTGTATCTGGGGGCTGAAACTTATGATCTCTTGAGTTCCCTTCCAACCCCTGCAATTCTGTGATTCTGTGTATCTCAAAATGCCTAGAATCAGTTTTGTAGTTTGATTTAACACTCCTTCATGTCCATTCATTTCATGTAATGTAAAGTTTACTTGGATATATATGAAAATGTGTTAGAAGAATAAATTAAAGAAATAAAATACTTTCTTATATAAACATTCAGAAGTTTTATGGATAAACCACAAAGAACAGACCAATTAATTCCACAGTTCTGGTTTGCAACATGTAATGAAAATAACTTTTTGAAGGACTAGTTTGCATTACAATACCAAGAATACTCCTCAAACCAATAGCTATCTGCTTAGACTACCTCTCCCTTCTGCGCCTCACAAAAATATGTTCTTTTTTTATTTATTTAAATAATGGCAAGCTGTGGATTTGATATTTATTTTCTGGAATTTACACATACTTCATTTTGCGTAGCTAATGCATTCTCTTCTCAAGCTAAACAATTCCCTTAACAACAGTCAATGAGCAATTTTTTCTTCAACCTGTGTTTGGGTCACCGTGAATGTCACACTATTAATCAGGATGAAAAGTACTCAATAAATGTTTGGCTAATACACAGAAATAAAATGTCACCAGCAGGATGCATGAGGCATTCTTCCAGAATTCAGCATCTGAATTCTAATCTATCCAGTCATTCAACTTGACTGCAGTTAACATCCTCTTTGATGATTTCAATCTTTTCAGCTGCTTTAAAAACTATAATCTGCTTCAAATTATATACCCCGGGCAAGGGGTGTTTGAATTTAAATTTCAAGAAGATAATCAGGTAATTCACGACATATCTTGTACTCTCCTTGATGGAAATTCAATCAATGGCTATCGTTCTGAAACACTTGTTTAGAGATACGATATAAGTGACATACATACACAACAGAAAAAATTTCAGTCATTCTTCATCCCTAAGTTTATTGCTTTCCTTTTCCAAAAGATAAAGAAATATAGATTAGAACTTAATATTTTCAATCACTGTTCCATTTCAGTAAACAGTCTGAAACAGTCATAAAACTCTAGCTGTAACTATGGAAAAATACTACTTTTTTTCTCCTGTTTTACTTACATCCTTGCTTGCTTTGCAGTTAAATGTAGAAGCCAATCATGTTGCATGTATTTTGTAGTGCTTCTAATTTATTTTCTTGTTATTTAGAGGATTCGTACCATTCTTCAGTCAACTCACAAGCATACTCACAAGCATACAGCAGCTATCTGGCCCTGAGATGCACACGCACACTTTAGGAATCTTTACAATAAGATTGCTTTCATATGCCAATTAGAAGGTCTAATTCTTGCTCTTTAAATGAAGCTTGGTGGTTTTGTGATGGTTGCATCCTCTTCACTTAATACTTATTTCTTTCACAATTCACAATTTCTCTATATTCTGAATCCAATCTACTTGACTTAAATGTACATTATAAAAAAAAAAACAAAACTTGGACTAACAGGAAATACAGAAATTGTGTTGAAAAAAATTATATAAAATTTTACATAGAAAAATATGTTTTTTCTCACTTTTCAAAAAACAAATCATTTGAAACATAATGTAACATGCATATTTTATTAAATGAACAGATTTGTTTCTCCATGAAAGGTAAAGAGCCTAACAGTCTGAAGAACATAATCGTTTGGAGAGGAAACTTTTTAAGGCCCAATATAAATCTTTCCCTACATGTTTATTTCTGTGTGAGCATTTAGGAGGATAAATTGCCTCAGGAGTAATTTTTTTCAGTAAGAATAGGTGACAGACCACTATGAGATGACTGTCCTGGTCTTTACTCTCTAACTAATTTGAAATGTCTGCTAACCAGAGTAGAGGAATTTCCATACAAGAGCTATTTGGGAATCTAATACCAGGAGCTCAAGGGAAACGAAACAGAAGGAACATAAGAAAAATGTCCCTAAATATTTCAGAAGCTGTAGTTTCATGTTCAGTTCTGGGTAGTCATCATGATTCTATAAAAGAAGACTGCTATTTTGAAAAGAATAGAGGAAATTCTAATGAATGTTGGGAGGAAAAACAAAAGTCTTTATCAAGCCTATGTGTTATTGATTATACTTTGATTCACGCAATATGTATGTATAGAGAATAGACACTGGTAGATAGCATTGATATCTATAACTGAAGTACCATGTTTGCTTTATTCTTGCTTGCCTAACTAAGCCTCTTCAGAGGGTCATTTGTTTCATTTTAAGATAAACATCTGTAATGAGTGCTACAAGGAGAAAAAGAATGCTAGACTACATGACACTTCTGAAGACAATTTACTAAGTGGACTAAGCAAAGGAAAGTTTGCGTCATGAAAATCTTTTCACAAAGACTAACGTAGGCAAAACTGAGTCCACAACAATTGCCACAGCAGTGGGTTGGCAATCATGTCTGAGGGAAACATGGCAATAGCTCAGATCAGCCTCAGCATCATGTTCTGGCTGATTGGCTGATCCCAAACATGTAATGGTCCCACCTTCTTGACACCTCCTCTACATGGTGTTGGATGTTGAAAATCACTATAAAAACAATTCCCTCCGGTCTCTCTTATGAGGTGAAAGGTAACTGTAGACACAGGCTACCAATAAAATCAGTCCATAATGATGCCATACCATAAATTTTCTGCCAGATACATTAATTCCAGTAAATAGAACTATGTTTTGGTTACTGCCATTTTAACAGAATGTTTATCTTATTATATTGGTGTAATGACTGCTTTAATCATGGAAAACCAGTTCAGTTTATAGTTTTTCTCTTATGTCCTACATAAGAGCTAAAGTAGTAGAGATTTAAAAAGTTAATGCTTTAACTAGTTCAACTGGCAAATAGAGATCAGTTTTCTTTTCCTGACCTCTTTCTTTTACACTGTCAGTATCACAAATAATGCCAGCTGCTACCTAAATTAAGTGGAAACATCACAGTATATTTTAATTAAAACTCTTTTTCAGTGTGTCTTGTACATGGTGAGAAACGCTGCTTGTGAAACATCCACAACAGAGCTTTGAAAGCTTAGATACACAAAAATGAGTTAACAAGAACCATCTAATCAACACTGCTCCTTCAGGATGAAATTACATGTAGGAACAGTTAAAAAACAAATTAAAGCTGCTAGGAAAAGAGCATTTTGAGAACATTCAGCCTTTTTCCTTAATGTGTTAAGAGCGGGACATCTGACAGTCATTCTTCCCATGCCAAGTCTTCATTTGCAGGTACGAGTGGACTGCATAACAACTTCTGAATCTTCAAGAAAGTCTTGAAGAGATGAAATAAGCGTTTTCAAGGTAGTATTACTATGTTTTTGCCTAAGAGTGTCATCCTTGGGGAAAGAAAGGTCACTGAATATGATCTGATATATTTATTCAAAAAATCTGTTGTATTATTACTCTTTCAGCTGAAATAAGTTTTCACAGGCTCAGATAAGAATTGTGCAAACTCCTCTGGGGAAAATGAATACCTGCCACATGCTGAACTTTAATGTCTGTGAATAGTCTCATATCATCTATATTTCTTAGTCATGTATTTTATTGACTCGTTTGTATTTAGTCAGATTTCTAAGAGCTATCAGCTTTTTCCTGCTGATTTTTTTTTTTCCTGGCATATTTTTCTACCTTCCCTTTTGAATCTCCATCTCACTTTCACTGTTTCTGTCTCCTTTTTCTGTTTCTTTCAGTGTCTTTTGTTGAATGTCCTTTGTTGGAGATGAGAATGAAAAGAATAGAAGAAAAAACCTTTTCTCCATACAAATACTATCTGCATCTTCTTAATCCCTAGGAATAACATGAGTTTAATGGTTAGAATAACATGAGAAAGCCCAGCTAACATCAGCTTCTCTCTTTCCACATCAGTATGTGAACCTTCCAGTTCACTTTACCCGAAAAAGCAAAATAGTTGGTTTTGTTTATTTCCTTACAAAGTGTGTATAATTCAGTCATCCCAGGAAGAAATAAAAATAAGATGCAAAATCACACGTGACAGGCACAGAAGGAAAATGCTGAGGTTTGAGATGAGGTATTTCTAACTGTGAGGTCTGAGAATTGAGAAAAGGAAATGCGTTAATCTACCAATCTAGAATAGTCCCTGGAAGAAGATTGCCTGCTTTCAGTTTAGAGTCTAACAACCTCTGTAGAGAATTAAATAACAAGAAAATATTTGCAGCTAGAGTCAGAACTAGAGTTAGTTTGGGCTACTGCTCAGTTAAAAGATAATATACTGAGCCAAACCATCCATTGCTATATGTCTGTACTAATTGGTTCAGTGTTTACTGTATAAAATTAAAATCTCCTGTAATTATGACTCCACTAATAGCTCTGGACATGGTTCTCTTCATGGTCCTCAGCAACCTACTCAAGGTGGTCCCACACGAAAAGAGAGATTGGCTCAGATTATATATCCAGCAGTCTCTTCCAACCTCAGCCATTCTGTAATCCTGTGATTCTGATTCTGTGTGGGTATTATCTAGGCCTAGCCATTCAGTGGTATTGAAAAAAGTAATACAAAACTAAGACTTCTGTCATTTGATGCATGTCATTCTTTGCTGTCAGGCAGAAGTTTCTTTAAATTATCACCATAGGATCAAATGTTATGTGTTAAAACCTAAAACACCACTAGATTAAGTAGATTTTCATTACACCTGCCTATCTCTTATTCACCAGATTAATCCAGCATGAACTGGGAAAGAAAAAGAAAAAAGAAAAAAAAAAAAAAAAAAAAAAGAGTGATAGACAATTAGATAGCCTTACATAACTGTTGCTCATTCCAGATGTTTGAAGTACATTGAAGGCAGGAGACCAAAAGGTGATAAAGTCCCATTGGCAATAACTGTGTAAAAAAAGTGAAAGAAATTGGTCACCAAGTTACGCAATTGATTCAGCCACTGACATTTTATATCCACAATGCAATTCAGAAATCAGCAGGTAGATAAAACATTAGTCCCTTACAAATGGAAACTCACATACGAACAAATGCTGAACACAGTGCAGAAGACTGAGTCCAACACGGAACTCCTACATGTAGGGGCCAGTCTGCCAGCTAGGACCTGACTCATCCTGCATTTAGGGTTAGTGGCTGCTGCTTCTCAGTTTGTGGAGTATTCAGGTTTATCCAGACCATAACTTTGATCATGTGAGTATGTACTCAGTACATGTTGTAGAACAGAAATCCCAGAACAGAAATCACTATCCACTTGTCATAATCATTTTGTTCAACAATAAAAATTTAGAATATATATCAGAGGGTAGTATAATTCCAAACTTGTGGCCACTGTACTATAATTGCCCCCATGACCCCTGCATAAGAGTAAAACTATGATGAAATAAATAGATTTAATTAGTAATAATTAGTAATAATTAGTAATAAATGGTTCATCTTGTTAACTACAGGATATAAACTTCTAGTTTCACAGCAGGTGAATCAATTCCATTTCTCAAACTACAGATTCCATTATGTCATTATTCCATTAATGTCATTATTTCATTAATGTCATTATTCCAAATGACATTATTTTATGAACTTTGAGTGAAATGGGGAAATGCAAAGCCCGGTCTTATTGCAGAGATTAAAATTCCCTGTAATTCCAGGAGGGTGCAGCATTCACCATTAAAAATTTAAGACACTGTTTCAAAGTGCAAATGAACCAATGGCAGACTAAAACTACTCATTCCAGTGCTGCTTAGGTACTGGGCAGCAAATTATTCACTCTCTTTTGCCCTTCTGAATATGTGACAGCAACAACATGGTGGCCTTCAGAATGTGAATGTCAGCAGCAAGATGGCAAGCTGAGAGTGGCTGCAAAGCAGGTAAGTAATGGTCATTTGGACCAGGCACAGCCCCACAGTGTCTAAGCCAGATGAGCAGAGCCAGCTGGTGACAGTCCCGATTACAGTCTCCCAAGGCAAAAGGGCAAAAGCAAAGTAACAAGTCACATCCAAGATGAATGCAGGAAATCCAAACCATTCAGAAACAGGCCTAGAAACACGTATACCTACACGTAACTCACGTTTGGATGGAGGATCCAGGCAAAGACTATCAGGATCAATATGGTTTATTAGTGTTCCCACAATCTGATCTTGATTTAGGACTGTAAATCTTGACAGATAATGACTTCATTCTTGAAGTTAACAAATTCATTCTTCTCAACTTCTTTTAATGTGGGGATTGTCAATCATGCTTGGTGACTTCTATGCACAACTTTCTTTATTTACATCTTTTGGTATTTCCCTAACATGGGAGTGTGCATTAGCAGTGAGTTTTGCGTGGGATGCAGGCTGAGGTACACATATTTCTACCTAAATCTGTTGAGGTTTAACCTGGCTCTCTATCCCAATGGCAACCAGGACAGTCCCCTAGCAAAGCCCCTATTCTCCTTGGCTGCCTGAGCTATTCAGTACCTTGTGCCATGCCTCAGGCCCTGTAGGACTTCAAACAAATAAGGCTTTACTGGATATAGACTTTAATCCAGGAAGAGGTCTGAAAACACATCTGCATTACTTGCATAGCTGTATGACAGAGAAGCCTGCCTTGCCTACATGGGATTCAGTTTAATAATACCTTGATATAACAGGCTACATTGGACAGAGAGATCCATTTTCAAGTTTCTCTTTTGCCTAATAGAGAACTAGCAGCATAAATTGGAATCTCCCACAAACAGCAGGCTATGTGGGTTAATACTGTGCTTGTTTTCCAGAACAAATAATTGGATGAAAATGGAAGTGGATTCAAAAAATAACTAAGATAAAATTATTTATCTGGACAAAATAGTTGATAAATATTATGTTAAGATTACTATGGATATTTAACTAATTACAAATAGGCAATAATGAGAATTTCCAAAGAAAAGAGAAGATTGTTGTTATCAGTCAAAGCCTTTAAAAGTTGAAAAATTATTTGTTTCACTTAATGTTTCTTTTATTGTATACATTTACTACGCAAAACACAGTAAGCAAAAAAAACCCAAACAACCAGTTAATGATATAAATGACATAAAACCTGAACAATATTGCATTGTGAAGCTAGTCTTGCAGGAGCTAGAAAATGTACATGATATAAAATTGTTTAAATAAATATGGCAATGTAGCGTTTTATATACTTGCAAAACTTCAGTGTGTCACTGTCGAATGTAAACTGCAGGCCAGTGCATGTCCTCTTGCAGTAGGTTTGATTTGTTCTTTGGGATTTCCTTATACAACACATTGTCTTGATTTGATAGAAACGTCATCCCACTTCATTTCCTGTATTCAGACACAGGAAATTTATTGAATTCAGGTTCTCAAAAGCAGCATTCATTTTGTTTAGATCTAGCTAGAGTTATTGCGTGAGAAGTGAACAAGTGCTAGCAGACTGTTTCTGAAATTTCTGGATCTTATTATAAATTTACCTACAACAGTATGTGAGTAGCAGAAATTATTGTGCTCAGAGAATGCTTTATCAGTAAAATTAAATCAAATTACAGTGCTGATTTTTAAAATTCATTGTATATGCATATATGTACTTTTGTGTATGCACATATGTGTGAGTATATATATACATAGCACAGAGCTCAATACTGCAAAATGCTGAGTATTATGTGTGTGATCCAACAAACCACCTAAATGCATGTCTAATTTTTCTAAGACTTCAAAGATACTTCTTTGTTTATGTACAATCTTAACTGATTTAGTGGATTAGAGCCAGAGCATTCACCACATTGCAGGATGAATTCTTAATCACAGAATTTAAGAATGTATTTAATAGACTTTTAAATGGATTTGGGACCAAATGAAAAACTCAGATCTGAAAACCTATAGCTGTGTGAAAGCTTGATAGGATTTACATATTGAAACAAAATCACAGTTGTAAGAGTAAAAACACAGCTATAAGAGTAAAAACGGTGACATTACCTAGTTCATGGGTTCAAAAGGAACATGATGTTGATTTTATGTTGAAGGCTTTCAGGTGTTGTGGCAGTGAACAGCACAGCATTTCTAGAAAAGTTAATGTATTGAGGGCATGTTCTTGCAGTGTGCCATGACAGTACTCTCAAGAGCTGAATACTATTGCAATTCCTCTCCTGTTCCTGGACTCACTATCTGTTGAAACTGTACTATCGGATTTAGTCATTTAATGGACTACTTGTAAAACAGTGAACCTTGTTCTCCATTGCTACTGCCTTCTCATCATGCCTGTGGTGGTCTTAGCAAATGTAATTCAGCCTGACAGGTCAGCCACAGGTTAAAAAGTGGTCATTTCCAAAATAGGCAGAAGCATTTCTTTGACTTATTTGGGAAACCAATTGTCTGGGCCTGGCTTGTGGTTTTTAAGAGCTGGAAAGCAGCTGAGGTATTCAACACAGCGTATTTTTAACATGTGAGCTTGCAGTAATGCTGCAAATACAAGGAATTAAGGATAACTGGGCAGGTAGCTTAAGCCCTTTTAGTTTTTGTTGAGGATCAGTGGCTGACCATAACTATCAGGAACTGCATGAATTTCTCTTAAGCTATAGGGATGGAAAAAAAAAAAAAAATTGAAAATAATTGCAAAAAAATATATATTTGTCACATCAAAACAAAACATATAAATACAGTGGTCATATTTCTTTTTCTCTTTCTCTTGCTCTTTCTCTTTTTTAAGTGTTTGTACAATACTGCCTCTATTACCTATTCACCAGAGGTATTCTAGCATAGGTTCATTAAATATGTATTTTATGAAAGGATGTTTTTTTACTGTAATCTTAAGCAACAATGTGAAAAGAATTCCTGTATATAAATTTGTGTACACAGAAATTTGTCATGATAAAAAATAGCAATCTTCATAATGAATAAAGGTCTAACAGAAAAAAATGTCAATATTGTTCATTAGGAATCTCTTGATAACTGGATAACAGGAAAAACTTCTTTACCATAATATTTACTGAACTCTGGTACAGGCTTCCACATTAGGTGTTTAATTCTCCATGCCTGTCCATGCTCGAGAGGCAGTTGGATAATTTTCTTAACAATCAGCTTTAACTTCTGGTTATCACTGAAATTGTCATGCAGTTCTAGATGATCTGGACAGTTCCTTTCAACTAACTATTCTATTCTATTCCACTTGGAGGCAGTTAGCCTTCAGAGTGTCTTCTTTTAATCTAAAGTCTCACCTTCTACTATTCAGAGGAAGGACAAATAGTTCTCACTATGTTAAATCCTGAAGCAAGCACACATTCAAATATAAGAAATGCTTGTCTAGCTTAGTAAATCTGTCCTTTTCTCCAGGGATTTACAATATCTTTCATAAAAGTGATTGGAAAAGCTGATATTCATTAAAAATTAATTTAAATACATGGTTAATGCAAACCAGTGTCCTTCTGATTAAATAATTCCATAGCAAAGCAATGTCAGTTTTCTCAAAAAATCAACAATGAATGACTGATAAGTGGGTTATCTCTTACTCTGCTAGTAACTGGTACAAGCAATATCATTAATTTTTTATGCTAACCACTCTATCACTTGAGTGCCTTTTATACTGAAAAATCATTCACATACATATATGTTGCTATTCACATAAACTAACAGCAACAGAAAGATCAATGTGCTTCTTTCAGAAAATATGACTAATTTAATCTGCCTTTTGCTGTTTGCATCACTCTCTCAAAACGTATTCAGAGTTCACTCACACTCTTGTGCCAGTGAACCATCAGTCTGAACTTATTCTGCATGGTTATGGAAGCCTAATCATGTCATATTTTCTGCCTACATTCAAGACAGACAGTGGAGAGGGATTTACCATACTATTTCTAATCAGAAAGAATGAGATTTTCATCACTGAATGTTTCAGTGAGATACTTACTGATCAGAAATTTTACATGATTGTGAGTCGTAGATGTGTACAAATGAACTCAAAATTGGAATAAAAATGTTTTCTATTTATAAGATGCTGTATCCTGGACATAAGAAATGTCGTAGAGCTAATTAATATAAGTTATTGGCAAAGGAGGAAGATCAGAATGAAAAATAACTGATGCTAGAGGAACACAATAAACATTTAGAATTGCCTGTGGTGAAAAATCTCCAGATGCCAAAGTTGTTTCCATTTCAAGGATATAAGAAACACAGATAAACTAAAGAACAGCAAATCATACAAAAATCCGACAAGAATTAAAATCACTGATATTTTTCATTTTGTGAAAGTGAAATACCGGGTACCATATAAGAGCTATGAGAAAAATCCAGCTCCCTTTTCCTGTTTCTTCATCTCCACATTACCTAACTCTACAAAAAAAAAAAAAAAAAAAAAAAAAAAAAAAAAAAAAAAAAAACCAACGATTGAAATTCAGGACTATGAGAAATAGTATTCCATGGAAGGGATCAGTTTTCTTAAATGCTTAACTGAAAGAAAAGAAAAAAAAAAAAGTGATAAATGCAGCCTAAAATTCATAATTCATTATATCCTCACTAGAAAGAAAACCTGTGAAGGCCTTTTTTACTTTTTTGTTGTTGGTTGTTGGTGTTGTTTGCTGAACTAGACAGAAGTCTGAACAAAGAAATAATTTCAGTGCTTGCCAGGAACTTAAAAAGATTTGCAGGTGTGTTTGATTGCCAGTAAGGACGCCAGGAGAACTCCACGGAAGAAGACCAGGTGGTTTACTGGCTGAATCATATCATGTGAAATCACATTATAGCCTATATCTCAGGTTTTTGTTTTCATAAAGAGAATAAAGGTGAATATAAAGAATTCATACAATAAGTTAGAATGTATAGCAAGCAAATGGTTGGATTTACAGATAAAGCTCTATGAAGTTTTCTGTCAGTAAAACCTTTTCTGGTACTTCAGTCCAGTAACTCACAGAATGCCAGACAGCGAGAATATGAATATTAATGCCTACTTACTGATGAAGAAGTAATAAATATAACATCTTCTATAAAATTCAAGCAAAGTCATTACAGAATGACAGAATCATAGGGCTTGGAAAAGAACTCTGGAGATCATTCATTCCAACCCCTTGCTGAAGCAGGTTTCCTACAGTGGGAAGGTGTGTTTTGAGTATCTCCAGAGAAGGAGACTCCACAACCACTCTGGACAGCTTAGTCCAGTGCTCTGATATCCTCAACGTAAAACAGTATTTTTCTCATGTTGAGATGGAACTTTCTGTGTTACAGTTTATGCCCATTGCCCCTTGTTCTGCTGCTGGGCATGACTGAAGAGAGTCTGGCCCCATCCTCTTGATACCTTTAGATATTTATTTATAAATACTGATAAATGCCTCTCTGTCTTGTCTTCTCAAGGCTGAACAATCTCATATCTCAGCCTTTCCTCATAACGGAGAGGTTCCAGGCCTCCATTCATCTTTGTGTCCCCCTGCTCGACTCTCTCCAGTGATTCTTTGTCTTGAGCTGGGAAACTCAGATTTGGTCACTCCAGATATGGCCTCATTATTTATTCTTCCTGCACTAAGATAACTATTTGAGGTTATTTGCTTGGCACAATGTGCAGGAACCCCTGTTCAGCTCTAACTCAGAAGTTTCAGAGCTTCCATACTATGTGAATATCTCTGATCTATTTCTGAAGATCCATACTGTGAACACCCTCAAAATCTCATGTTTTAAGACATTTTGTAGTATCCACCTATGTCTGTTAAGTATTTTTTTTAAGTAAGCTATATTCTTTCTTCCAGTCTTCATTTCTTTTCATCCTGTTTCTACTGGCATCTTGAAGTGCAGCATTTCTCCTTTCATACCTCGAAAAAGCTTCTTTTCATTACATCTGAGTTTTGGCTATACATTTAATTGATGCTCTTCTTAGCAGTCTCCCAGATTCTGCTGCTGCTGTTGCCTTCCTGCACCCACATCCCCATTCCTACCTCCCTCTTCTTTACCTGGACTTTTCTCCCCATATACTTGAGAAGGCATTGCCAACAGACCTCCCAGTGCTCTTGTTGCTCTGTGCGACAAGTCAGCCTCATTTATCTAAGCTAACCACAGACAATTGACATACAAACCATAGAGGAAGTAGCTAGGGAGCAAACATGAAAAAGATACCATTCAAAAAGATCCCATCTATTTTTTATTTTGTATTACACACTGTCTACTAAATTAAACCTGTTATTGATGTTTTCAATATTAATTCCCCCCACATCTCTTTTCTATTTTGAGCAACGCTGTTCTCTAAAACAAATTTTATGTTCAGGAAACACTACTGTCACAAGGGATTGTAATTCAGTTTTAAATTATTTACCTAGCTTGACATAAAGGAAAGTAAGACTAAGAGGATCTGGTACAGGTATTAGGATTTGTAATTGTTTTAGCAGCATAATTAGATCTTTACAGTTATTAAACAATTATGGTTGTCATCAGTTTTAAATACTTTGCCTTAAACTGTAGTGGTTGATTGCTAATTGTGTTATTTGATATAAATTTAATTGCCTAAGATGGTTGAATTAAAGAATCTTTGCATCTTATAATGCAGATTTCTCTAACAGATTTTTGTTCCTTTGGGAACAAGGCAGAAATAACCACAGTGGTGACAAATATAACACACTGAATTTAATCTTATTTTTTTTACCTGAGTAATCAGAGCATGAAATGCAATGATTAATAATGAATCAGTAACACCAGGATAAAGAGTATTATTTCCAGAATATTCTGTGCAATGGTTTAGCATTCTCTTCACATGCGACAACTAAATAAGATAAATACCAGGAAGCAGGATGTCAAGAAATACACAATAAGAATTCATAATAAGAATTCATTTATTAATCTTAAACACAGAAACAGCACAAAAATTTCACCTGTATGTGGTAGGTGGACTTTGAACTGCAACCAGAAGCCTATCCAGGTTTCCTCCTCAACAGGACAGGAGACAGGGTATCAGTCCCCCTGACACCCAACCTAAATCTTCCCTTCCTCAACTTCAAACCATTTCCCCTTGTCCAGCTGTTATCTACCCTTTCAAAGAGTTGATTCCCCTCCTGTTCATAGGCTTCTTATATACATAAGTGGCTTCTTATATATATAGTCTTCTATGTTTTGTCATTTCTATGCATTTTCACTTTATAGTTTACAAAGTCCGAAGCACAGAATAACTTGTCTCAATACCTGTTGAATATTTATGTTTTTATGAATCTCAAAAAATAAAATAAAACCCTTCCAGTTCAATCAATCAAACTTGCTTTTGATAATAAAAACAGTAGTAAGATAATAACTGGTTGCTGACTGGCAGAGATCAGAGGGTTGAGATTTAAAAGTTCTACTGCATGAGAAGCAAAGAAAAATTAAACTTTTTTTTTTTTTCAAAATTTTAAATTGCTAGATAGCTTGATGTCCCACTGATGATGCAGTGAAACTAACGATATTTTTGTTGTTTGTGAGCAATCATTGAAGTTAGCAGCAGTAATGGCTGCTTCCCAATGCTTCAACAAACTTGCTTCATTTGAAACAATAAAATATGTCTTCAAGATGTTACTGTATGGAGTCTCTGATTTCTGCTTGCCTAAGTAATTTCATATGCATGTTACAATCAATATATCTGTCTAACAGTTTTCATTTTTCAAGACGTGAATTATTATAGTCATTTGTATTTGTAGTTATTGAAAGAACACATTCATTTGCTGACTTTCTTCAAAATGGTATGTAGCAGAGATCTAACAATTTAATACTGGTAGCATATAAAGAAGTATGGCTTAGTCTGTATTTCAGTTGGTCTGGTATGCTTAAGAATTAAGTAAGTTAGATACTCTGTCTTTAATAATTGAGATCATTATGTAATTTTTTCATTGCTAGCATCAATTTCTACTTCTTAATCAAATTTAAATTGTGGCCCAGTTATACTAAAGAAGCATTCAGGAAACCAGCAAAGTTGAAGTGCAAAGTCTATTCTGTTTCTCAGGGTTTTTTTCTTTTTTTTGCACTAAAACATTCACAAATATCGTGGATATCAGGTTTTATGGGCAAAAAAGTACGTAAATATGCATCCTGTTTGTAGGCTCCCTTTAGGTACTGAAAGAGTGCAATGAGGTCACCCTGCAGCCTTCTTTTCTTCAGACTGAACAAGCCCAGCTCCTACAGCTTGTCTTCGTAGGGAAGGTGCTCCAGTCCCCTGGTCATCTTTGTAGCTCTCCTCTGGACCCTCTTCAATAACTCTCTGTCTTTCTTGTACTGGGGGCTCCAGACCTGGATGCAGTACTCCAGATGTGGCCTCACAAGAGCAGAGTAAAGGGAGACAATCACTTCCCTGTCCCTGCTGGCCACCCCTCTTCTGATGGAGCCCAGGATACCATTTGCTTTCCGAGCTGCAAGAGCACACTGCTGGCTCATGTTAAGCTTTTCATCCATCAAGACTCCCAGGTCTTTCTCAGCAGGGCTGCTCTTAAGGTCTGCTCCTTCCAGTATGTATGGATGCCTGGGATTCCTCCAGCCCAAATGCAAAACCTTGCACTTTGCTGTGTTGAACCTCATTAGGTTCACCCAGGCCCAGTTTTCAAGCCTGTTGAAGTCCCTCTGAATGATGTCCCTTCCTTTCACTGTGTCAACCACACCACTCAGCTTGGTGTCATCAGCAAACTTGCTGAGGGTGCATTCGGTTCCGTATTCAGTGCCACTGATAAAGATGTTAAAGAGCACCAGTACCAAGATAGACCCTTGGGGGACACTGCTTGTCCAGGCCTCCACCTGGACATAGAACCATTAATCACCACCCTCTGTCTGCAGCCTTTCAACCAGTTTCTTATCCATCGAGTCATCTGCCCATCAAATTCACATCCCTCCAATTTGGAAATAAGGATGTGGTGGGGGACCTTGTCAAATGCCCTGCTCAAGTCCAGGTAGATGATATCAGTCGCCTTCCCCTTGTCTATCAATGCTGTCACTCCATCATAGAAGCCCACCAGATTGGTTAAGTGTGACCTTCCCCGGTGAAGCTGTGCTGGCTGTCTTGGATCACATGCTCATTCCTCATGTGATCAAGCATGTTATTCAGGATGATCTGTTCCATGATCTTCCTAGGCACAGAGATAAGACTCACTGGCCTGTAGTTCCCCGGGTCCTCCTTGCTCCCTTTCTTGTAAATGGGAGTGACGTGACCCTTCCTGCAGTCATCCGGGACCTCACCTGGCAGCCATCACTTTTCAAATATGATGCATTTATTGCCAGTTAGAATACATTTAGACAGTGAAAATGACAGACATTAAAATCTTTCCACCACCTTCTTCCCAGGTTCAACTTCACTTCTTCATTCTCAACTCCTCCACCTCCTTCCCACACCTGAGTGGCATAGGAAAGATGGAGTAAGGGGGGGGTTGCAGTCAGTCTATTACAGTTTCCCTCTGCTTGTCTCTCCTCCTCAATGCTTTCTTCTCTTCCTTCATTACCTCCTCTCTAGTGGCCCCGTTTCCTGAATGGGCTGTTCCTTCAGACCATTTGTACTTACTCCACCATGGGCTTCTACACAGTCTGCAGAGGAATCTCTGGCACCTACAGCATTTCTTCTCATTTGTCATTTTCTAACCTTAGTATCTGCAGGGCTGTTTCGCACAATAAATTTTTCTCACTTCTGGATATGAGTATGTAGATCAGCTGATGATTTGCTTCACTACTAAAACAAACAAACAGACAGACAAACAAACAGACAAACAAACATAAAAATAATGGCTTTAATTTGATCACATCAAAGTTGGCTGAGGGGTTGTTTTTCTGAAGTAGACAAAAGCTTCTCAAAATAAACTTTTCCGGTCTAATTATATAATACAAAATAAATCATCATACTACCAAGAAAATGTGTTAAAATAGAGGCATGTGTGTGTCTCCCTAAAAAGATTTCCTTCTCATTGTAGAGATACAACTCTATAATTTGAAAAATGTCACAGGAAAACAATTTGATTCATTTTAACTAAATTCCTGCCTGTTTCATGAATCTGGCATAAATTCACATAATTTCAAGTGGTGTAGGTATGCATTTTCTACAACTAAAATGATCTGCAGTTGTACCCTCCTTGATCTGAGAAACTCAGATTTAGCTGTTGCCAAAATAGCAATGTCCTTACGCTGGTAAGAGTGAAGCAAAGCAGGCCTGACAGTGTTCTTTACAGTCTTTACATAATGGTAAGAAAACTGGGAAACAATGTGAAGGAAAACAGTTCATAGAAGAACATTAAGACTGAAGACATACAACTATGAACGTTAATTTTGAAGAAACGATACAAAATTGAACAAAATTCTCACTCCCATCAATCCTTAGGTTCAGTGGACCTCAAATTGCAACAGATCTACATTCGGCAATATTCTGATGAAACTTTTTGTGAATTATATCAGCTATACTAAATTCGGTGGCTTTTATAGATTTGTTAAGTAAAATATATGGTGGAAAGTTATCAAAATGACTCTTCAGTTCATTTTAAATGACAGCTTGATGTTTTAGTCCATCACAAAAGCTCTAAAAGAGTTGTGATCAGATTATCTGATGCTATTAGAAGGTTTGCTTGTTGATTTAACTGCATACATTTCAAGTGAGCAGTTTTGGTAAAACTTTCTTAGTCAGCAATTAGTTGTAATACAATACAGTGCTAATTTAGTATGAATTTAGAGTATGGTTGATCTACAGACCAGGTCAGAAAGGCATCATTGCTAAGATGGAATTTATTTAGGTATTTTGAAGGAATACTCTGAATTCTGAAAGGTTTTATCTAGCCCACTCAATTCCAGTATTAGGTAAATTCAGGAACTCTAGAAGACAACAAAAATAAGATAGGAATTTTTTTTCCAGGATAAGAAAAGAATTAAAAAGTCCTAAAGCCTGGCAGCGTTTTTATTTTGCAGATGATGGGGAAGAGAGAGCATTTTCAAAGTAAATGATTACTACATTATTACTCCTGCAGTTCACACAGGTAGGAGAATGATCTAAGACATTTTCTTTCACAAATAGTTGAAAACAAAAACAATACCCAACAACTTAGCCATTGATTTGGTAGGCATCACTACAATAGAAATGCTAAGTTACAGCTTGAACCAGTGATTCCCCTGGAGGGAAGGAAGGACCAACTCTGCAGACCTCAAGTTCAAACTGTGCATCTGAGTGACTAGAAGGGGTGGATCCCTGGCTTCACCCTTTTCCTCGACCTCATTTAATGGTTGGTAGTGGAGGCAGAAGTATCTTGTCTGGAGACCTCTGCCTACTCCAGGATTGTACAGGCCTTCCTGAGATAAGTAAATTTTTTTCTCTTTTTCTACATTTATTACGTCCAAGCAGGCCACCCTTCATCTTAGTCCAAGACCTTGCTGCCCTGCCTTCTTGTAGTAACTGCATAGTCGTCAAAGTGCTCAAACTTTTGATTTTAGGCATATGGCTAAATGCCCTAATAAGTGCTTTGCAGAACAGTGTTGCACTTAAGCATAAGATTAAACATTTTGCTGTACCATGAGGAATATCTATCTGATAGTCTTGACCTAGTATAGAATGATCGCTTTCTCTAGGGATTGCTAGAAGTATAGTTAAATTCTGTTTCTTCTAAACTGCACATGTGAAATATAATTCTTTAGACACTGAATGTGAATGACAAATTATGCCTCAAAGACATAAGAAGTCTGAGATAAGAAAAGCTTAGGCTTCTATAGGCTCAGGCATCCAACCCCAGGGAAGGCAATTTAATGCTGCTTGTCCTTTAAAGTGCACATGATTTATGTGAAACTTTCTTTTGGATTTATTTTCTCCTTTTCTTGAGTAATGTATTCCTTGGCATAAAGTCCATCTGTGATAATCAAAATAAACTATTAGCTTGTACTATAAATGAAGCCAGAAAAGAGGATTTACAGTTTAAAAACTTTAAAGTACAAAAGGCCTTCCCAACATGTTCTCTGCTTTAGCTATCAAGATGCAGAAAGTTTCAGCAGGTAGGTTTAGTGTTTTTTTTCACTAATAGTTCTGAGCTTTATTTCTCTGCCTAGTATACTTCCCTACTGATTTATTATGAAAAGAGAAATAGAAGCTAAAGTAAATGAAGAATATTATTGTACATGTTCCCAAATAATTGAAAATCAGTTCATGTGATTCTACAAACTGTTTAAAACAAATTAGAAGAGATTTTAAATGAGTGAAAACTCTGCAACCAATAAGATAGCATTTAGTCTAATCAGCATGTGCTGCTTTGTCAGCCATGGAGTAATCCTTCAATAACTACTAAAAACCTAGTGCAGTGTTCTTAGCATCACTATTCTTACATTCATTTGGAGATAAAAATGTACCTTTTACCTTTCTTAAACATCTAGCATCTTACAGGCATAGATTGATGGAAAAAAAATCCATAGACACTGGAACAATTTTGTACCTAGACACATAGGTATAATTTGCACACAGACATGTGCAAATTATACTTTGTATGATGTGTGCAACCTCCAATTCTAAAACTTAGACATAGACAATGAAAGAGTATAATATGAAGAAAAAGAACAAAATTGCATCATGAACTGAAATTTTTAAAACCATTTATTTTTACCTGTGATTAGTTTTTAGGATTTATTATTGTTATTATCTTTAATTAAAAAAAAAAAGAAAGAAAACAATGTTGGACAGTTATTTGTTTGTTTGTTTGTTTGTTTTTTCATAAAGCTCTTGGTTTCATTACTCTTTGGTTATTTATGTAGCTTTTCAGAAATCAGTTTTACAGGAAAAACATTGCAAGCAGCCAGAGGGCATAAAATTTTAAGGGGAGAAGAAAGCCTGTAGACTTTAAAATAAGCAAGGTGTTAAAATGCTAGCAAAACCTATCTGAATAGAAAAGCTTGAAAACAGCTGACAAACTAAATAAAATGGCTGTTTTTCCCATGCGCCATTCCAATATCATCACTAAAGCCTTTATAGAATAACTGCAAAGTGGTTTGGAATTGTCACTATATTGTATTTTGGCATTTTGCATCTCACATGGCACAACTTTAAAGTGACATTATATATACATATTTATTTAAAAGAATTTTTTTCCCACGTATAACTTCCTGCATAACTTCCATTGACTATTTTCTATGTGTATTTTTAGTAAACTACCATAAGTGTTCTAATGTCATTTTGATTTCACCTTGTTCAGTGTCTGGGATAGAGTTAACCTTTGTGGAGGCTTGTATGATGCTGTTTTTCACCTTTGCAACACAAATGTTTAAATCCTTGTAGTACAGTTCTGCACATAGCCAAGGACTTTTCAGCTTCCCATACTGCCTTGCCAGTAACAAGTCTGGGGGTGCAGAAGGAGCTGGAAGGGTACAGAAGCAGGGCAGCTTACTCAAGCTGTCAAGGGGATATTTCATATCACATTGTGTCATGTTTACCAAAGCTGGGGTAAAAGAGGAAGAGGGCATCTCTTTGTCTTTCCAATAAAGCATCATGCATGATGAGCTCTGCTTTCCTGGAAATGGCTGAACATCTGCTTTCCAACAAATAAATTCCCTGTTTTGCTTTGCTTGTGTGCACAGCTTTTGCTTTATCTAATAAGCTGTCTTTACCTCAACATATGAGTTCTTTCATGTCTACCTTTACTACACTTTTTCCCATCCCTATGAGAGAAAAAATGAGTGAGTAGCTGTGCAGTGCTTAGGCGCCTTCTAAGGTTAAACCACCTTCCTAGACTGGTATCTTTGAACACAAGCTCACCTGCTCATTTCAAAGATCATTCATTAGGAAACTTCAAATGAAGTAGACATGTACTAAAAAACACTAATATTTTCATGAACATGCATCAATTTACAGGCAGGTAGCATACAGAAGTCTGCCTTGTTCCTAGCCTAAGGTTAAGAATCTGTGTGTGACTCCAGAGGCATCTCTCTAGTCTTTCTGACATTAGCAGAAGGTCCTCTGCCTGTTACACCATAAGTTCCTTATTATTTAGCCATGAATAGTAAAAGTTTGTTGAGTACATCCTTTCAAAGTAAATCCTGTAGACATCTGACTTGAGAACGGAAGAAACTCATGTTGCAATACATTCTCAATCTATGTTCTGCAAACTCTGGCAGGAGCTCAGCATAGACTCTTGTTATATATACCACAGAGATGGAAGTAAAATCAACAGGAATATTTGCCTTAGGATGGAATTAAGACATTAAAGTGCATATATGAAACATCATTTTCAAAATGTGCTGTTTCTGTGTGTTATTTGACAGAAAATCTAGTTCACAGGAAGATTCAGTATCTTTGAATTAATTTTAAAAAAGGAAATGATGAAGCATAAAGTTCTGTTCTTGAAACAGACTGATTTTCAAAGAAAAACTTCACCAGTTCAAAAATATTGCCTAAGCAATGAAAGGTGAGTCAATATCATTAGTACTTGAACACTCTGACAATTCAAGGCAGTTTTAAAGCTAAAATTAAAATTAGCTAAAATTAAGCTAAAAAAAGCTTAAATTTTTTTTCCACTCCCTACCCATACAAAAGGGACAAATATGCCGGAAAAAATATTCCTTCCATTGACATCTAGCAGTCCTTTACTAATTAACTAGAGTCATGTCCCTTTTAATAAGTCAAGACTTAATCCTTCATGGACAAAATACCTCTGACCTGCTTTGACAAAATGCTTGAACATGCACTTAATATTATATACGAGTAGTCCCTTTGAAGCCAGCATGAAGCTGAAGTTGATACAACTCATTCTTAAGTCTGCTGCCAATTCAATATTATTCTACAATGTATATTAAAAAAAAAAAAAAATTAAAAAATTAAAAAAGGGCTCCATCCGTTTTCTTTGGCTTGTTTTCCACTCCAGTTCTAAACATCAAGAAATCAAGAACTTTTCAGTACTAAGCTTGAGTTTATTGCATACTACATGTAGTGACATTTCTTTTGCTAGCCTTTAATTTATGTACTCCAAATCAGTTTAACATCAGCTAACTCTTCTCCTGTTTTGTAGTAATGCTTACCTGGAACACTTTGTTGATTAATTAAGGCATGATTTTTTTTTCCAAGTACAAGTAAACACTGAAGATGAGTTCCCTAAACCCAGGGACAGGCAACTTATTTATGTGATTTAGCATGTAACTTTTTATCTTGAGTAAAGGAGGATACAGATAAATTCCACAGATAAAAATTTGTGTCAGAATTTATGACAAAGTCTTGAGACAGTAACAAAAGGACAGATTGCTTGAACACAAATTGTTTGCTGGAATTCTGAGTTATTTAGTTTTATAATGTTTTGAGGTTTTTTTAGTTGGTAAAAATTTTCTTCTGCCAGAATATGAGGATATGTGTGAATTAGAATGAAATGTACTTCTAGCTTTTCAAGAAAAAGTGAAAATATAAAACCATTGTGAGAACTTAAGGCAAAAAAAATATAAATCCATTTTTTCTCTCTCTTTTTTTAGACCTTGTATTTTGCCCAGCCTTAAATTACTCTGATATTATCTACTATAAATGAATACAGATTTTTTTTTGCTCAAGTCAACAGCTTAAAATCAGCAGTTAAAACCTTTCCTTGTAAATATATTCATGCTTACATAGAGATATTTGCATTTATTTTTCTTCAATTGTGTAGAATTTATTGTTGTATCTGGAGTTTCAGACAAAAATTATTCTACTGCATCAAATGTCTTTCTGGAAAGCTGATATTTCTGATTTCTCAACTATTTTCTAAGCAAATCTCAAAAAAACAAAACAACAACAAAAACAAAAAACTGATAGAGTGACAACTGATGAGGGACTTTGGACTAGTAATTAACCAAAGCAAGCCTCCTTTTGCTTATTAATATACCTGCTTCTAGTGTTTGTTTTTTTTTCTTTCCAGCATTAAAATTTTGTTAAAGTTCTCAGTTGTATGTCAGTGCTGTGTTAGGCTAGAATTACAGTAATCAACTATGAAAGGCCCCAGATGTACTGTGGAAGAGAAAAAGGAAGCCTTTTATCAAAAGCCAGTTCCTGCTTCCTGAACTGTGATACAGCTTCTAAAGTTTCTCTCCAGGTAATAGACCACAGTCAGAGCTCAGAATATGGAGAAGGGAAATAGACATATACATGCACATACTCTCGAAGAGAGTACAATTCTCCTTACATTGAAGCAGGGGTAGCAAGTGAAGTGCACCAGCCAAATGAAAGTAAAGATTACTTCCCAGAATCTAGTAAACAGTAAAGTAATTGATAAGCTTCTGGAAACAAGAATAAGTTCTATTTGAGTGAAGGTTCCATAAAAGGAGGTAATATTTAAAACCATATTATTATTTTATTCTGATACAGTGATAGTCTTGCAAAGTTGGAAAGCCAGAAGAAGAAGGAAAAAGAAGGATACATTAGGCTGAGAAACTGTTTTGTGTTCTTTGCTGATTATTCCGGTAGGATTTGAATGAATTTTACTATAGTACTGTCTAATTCCATCTCATAAAATTCAATACATACCAAATACTAAGGAAAATGTGTGATTTTGTGTTATTTTTAGCTTTGCCTATTTTCCTTCCACTTTTATTCATTTCACCTCTGAGACTTAAGGTAAACTCTAAGCAGAGACCAGAAAAGCAAATCATTTCCTTTTAATTACTCCTCCAGGAAACCAGTTAATGGAGGTTCAGCCTGGGTCATGTAAAACTGCTATCGCAAATCTTTAAGACAAAAATGAACTAGCAGAAGAAACGTCTGCCACACATGGTGTTACTTTGGACGATTTTTTTGAAGGTTCTTCTTTCACTAATTGATAAAGGGTACGAAATGCCCTATGTGTAGCAAGAAAGAAGAAAAAACAAGTCAGACTAATAAAGTGATACTAATAAATTCATAGTCTCCTTCATCTTTAACTCATATCCTGCACTTTTGCCATAACTATTTCATTTGATTCAGAACTAATGTTGTGTACATATTTAAAGAATTAAAACTTGGCTGATATGTTTCAAAAATCAGTTGTTAACCCTAATAATGGACCAGGAGAAGGCTGAGGTACTCAACAAACTTTTTGCCTCAGTCTTTGCTGAGGCAACTGCTCTTCACAAAGCCCGTGAGAGAATGATTTGGAAGATGGGACTGGTGGAGCAATGCCCTTCCCACTGTAACCAAAAACCAACTTCATGACCATCTGTGGAACCTGAATGATCGTACTCAAGGGTCCAGATGAGACGCATCCTGGAGTCCTGAGAGAGTTGGTTGATGGAGTTACCAACCTACTCTCAATTAGATTTGAAAAATCATGGCTATTGAGTGAAATCACTGGTGACTGAAAAAAAGGAAGCATCACTCCCATTTTTAAGGAAGAAGAAAGAAAGACCTGGAACACAGTCTGTGCCAGGGTAGATCGTGGAACAGATCCTCCTGAATGCTGTGTTAAGACATATGTAAGACAAGGAGATGATCTAAGACAACAAGCACAGCTTCAGCAAGGACAAATTGTCCTGTGTGGATTGTCCTTGCAGTGGAAAAAAAAAAAGAGGAGCTGTTGTCATCTACCTGGGCTTTTACAAAGCCTTTGTTTTGGTCCCATACCACATGCTTATCTCTAAGTTGGAGAAGTATGAATTTAAAGGGTGGACTATTCAGTCAATAAGGAATTGGTTAGATGATCATGGTGAGAGGGTTATTGTCAAGAGCTCTACTGCCAGGTGGTGGACAGTGGCTTAAGACAAGTACTCTTAAACATCTTTATTGTTGAAATGGACAGTGGGGTTGAATGTATCCACAGCGAGTTTGCTGATGATACTAAGTGGTGCTGTTTATACTACAAAAGGAGGGGATGCCATCCAAAGGGACCTGGACAAGTTTATAAAGCGGGCCCACAATAACATAATGTGTCTAACAATGCCAAGTGTAAAGTGTTGCATTTAGGTCATAGCAATCTCAGGTATGTGTACAGACTGGGAGAAGATCTCATTGAGAGCAGCCTGTGGAAAAGGACTTGGGGATCCTGGTGGACAAAAAGGTTTATGTGATCCATCAGTGTGCACTTTCAGCCCAGAAGACTAACTGTAGCCTGGCTGCTCCTAAAGAGGAGTGAAAGGAGATAACTGTCCCCCTCTACCCTAATAAGACCCCATCCCAGAATGGGTTCAAGACCAGGCTGATGGAGCCCGGGGTAGCCTGAATCTGTGGGCAGTGCACGGCAGAAGGCTTGGAACTGGATGACCTTCCAACCTAAGACAACCTGTGACTCCATAATGTACTGATGTATGGGATGGTTTCTCCTCAGCTGGATTTTGTTTAACTTCATGAGATTTCTGTCAGCCCCACCTTTCAATGACCTTCTGGATAGTAACAAAACCTTCTGTTATGTTGGTCACTCCTCAAATTTTTGGTTGTGAACAAACTAACCCATCATCCAGTGCATTAGTGAAGATACTGAACAGAATCAGAACTAACGTAGACCTATAGCATACACCACTTTGTGCCACAATATTGGCCTGTCCATTCAGCCATTTTTCAATTAACCACACTATGTGCTCAGTGTTGAAATCCTTATAGGAGTAATGGCTCTTTTCAAATCTTCCAAGCCAGTAATTTCATCTTGTCTTTGTTGATGGATATGAGACCTCCATGTACTGAGGAACAAAATTCCTCTTTGCTGATCTGAAATAAATGTTAAGGGATTTGTCTGTTCTAAACTAGAAACAACAAGAAAGCTAAGTCATTACTTGTTTGCTTATGTTGGTTAAGTACATGAGTGGAATTTATCATATTATCATCATTTCATTAATAAGTCTTTTTAGAAGTTGCATTATAGTTAAAAAATATTATTCATTCAGGATTCTTTCTTTTTTCTTTCTTTTTTTCCTCTGGACATCATAGATACTGTATTCTCGGGATGATTAACATTAGACTGTTAATATTCTTAAGACCATACAGCACTTAACTAAACACATTAAAAATCATATTTCAGTGCATGGTTGGAGTTTTCTATAAAATGCTGCAAAGAATTCAGTAGCATTCCTTTCATTAACATTTATACACTGGCTTTGCTCTTTGAAGATTTTTCCAGAGGCTACATATCATTTCAAGCATTTTTTTTCTTCCCAAATTTATTTCACGTTTTCTTATTAGGCATACTGCCACTATCTTTATTATTCAGACACATTCTACTCCTAAATCCAGATTCACATAACTTATGAATCCTTTACCAAAGATTTAAGAGTATAAAATATTATTGTTTAATATTCTAGAATTACCAAACTAAAACAGAATTGAAAGTAGTAGGACTTGACTTTTCATAAGTATTAAGCAATTTTCATAAAAATCTGGAAATCATTGAAACATAGTAAGTATGGAAACTCATGAAGCTACTTAGAAATCAAGGACGATTCTTAGCTAATATAAATTGCCAGAACTCTATTGTAACTTCCAAGCTTAGGACAATATATACAATTTCAGCAATTTCATTTTAAAAATTAGAAATAAAATAAAAAATCAGGTATACTGTATTTATTAAACAGTGTTGAATTTAGTTTCATTAATTAAAAAAATAAAAAATAAAAAAGGAAAATCAGACTTTCTTCAAGTACCAAATCTATAAAGTAAGAAATAAAGAAAAAACCATGAGCTAGCTACTGGTAATAAAAAACTCCTGCTTTTAATGAGCTAGTATGTCAGGAAAAAACAAAAACAAAAACAAAAACTATTCTTAATAAAAAAAAATACTCTTCACTATTATAAATTAAAAAGTTCTGCTTAGTTTGATTAGTTAATTAAGTGTCTATAATGTTCTACCCATGGAATTTCATTTGAATTGAGATTATTTCTTGCTTGGTTGTAGGTTTACTTATAATACCATCATTTTTACAGAGATTTGTTTTATGAAACAAAGAGGCTTATATTTTGGCCCAGACATTTTTGTATCTTCAAACTACACCATGAGAAAAGTGCCTCCTTTGTGATATACTCCTGTCACCGCAATCATTTTTATCTACTGAGAAGAGTATGGAAAGAAATAAACTAGATAAATTACTAAAAAATTCTCAGTGACTGCAGAAGAAATGGATTAAACTTCTAGAATGCTGGAGATCTGAATGAAAGAAAGAGTGAAGAGAAAAATAAAAGAATTGTTTACAATGGTTCTATATGTTTCTTATCACTTCCATCATTTTTTATATTGTTCAAACATGTACAGAGATTACCAGGACTTTACAGATTAGCACTGAGCAGTTTCAAGGTAATGAAACTAAATCTCTTTAATGATAGTTATTTTGAATTACACTGTTGCCACAGACTAATGCACTGGGAGAGTCACAGATGTTTGTACTGGTAGGAAAGAAACTATTGCTTCAACAGTATTTCTGAAAATCATCAACATAAAAAAATCATTTAAAGCACAGCACAGTTAGTTTATTTTATAAAAGGTACTTTCTTTACATTAACAGAATCCTATGAAAATCAGTGGGAATTCTAATTCACATGTTCAGTCTGTATCAAGATGACTTTAGATTTTGATCCTACTAGATCATTTGAGCACCTTTTTAACAACAAAATAAATTTTATTCCCTGGGTCCTTTAGATAATTGTAATTTAATACAATGATTTAACTGTGTTTTGCTATATCACTCAGGTGCACTGTGAAGCACATGGTCACATTTTGTTTGGCTTTGGTTTGGTGATTAAGAGGATCTAATTATTCCCTTCAAGGTGGAAGTAAGATTCACATGGTGGAGGATACTAACAAGGATGCTGAGTAGGACAGAATATTACAATTTCTTCTGTATAGTAGACAACTCAGATATACAGTGACTTCAGAAACAGCTTTGACATGTTATACCTTTGTTCACATCCATTAAATAATTCAATATTTTTTCACCTTTTTTATTTTAAAAGAAATTATCTTCCTTTCCACTAGACAGCTTTATATGTGATACCAGAATAAGCAGATGGAAATAAATATATCATCCTTACAAATGGTACTGTCAAAAGCAAAGCTTCAATTAACTTTAATGAAAGCAAATTTGAGTGTATCATAGGAAAGAAGAGGATGTGATAAAATATAAGACGTGTAAATTTAGTATGGATAAAAGATCTTCCCCAATCCATTTTCTTTCTTAATCAATTAACGTGTGAAGGAAACTTTCCACAGGAGATCATTTAGGTAGTCACTTTAAGCAAATGACTGTATAGCTTTATAACTGTTATTAAAATTTGTTGCTAAGCAAGTTTAGACAATGATGAGAGTAATCACATTTCGGGCTTCTGAGCTTAAGCTGATTGCTCATGGAAGCTGGAGAATAATCTGTCTTCTCTTCTGCTTTTTGAAGCTTAAGTACTATGCAAAAGAAGATGATTTATTTAAAAAATATGAGGTACTGGTTACTAGGTCACAGAAACAATAAAAAAGGAAACAACCTCTGTAGCACTCATACCCGGTGTTGATCTTTAATTACATGTACAGTAATTTAAAGAATGGAGCGGAGTTTAATGCATTAACGAACATCTTTATAGAGGGTTTTGGCTTTTTTTTTTTTTTTTTTTTTTTTTTTTGAGGCTTGGACTTCGCAGAATAGCTTAATAGAGCTTTTGTTCATGTCTGAGAGGTTTTTTTATCCATGGTTATTATGTTCTTCTATTCCAAAAGCCAAATAAAGAAAATGTATTTTTAATCTTTAGTAGAGATATTGTATCATAGAATCATAGAATGGTTTGGGTTGGAAGAGATCATTAAGATCACCTAATTTCAACACCCTTCTATAGGCAGGGACCCCTTCCTCTAGACCAGGTTCCTCACAGCACCGTCCAACCTGGCCTCCAGGGAGGGGTCCTCTCTGGGCAACCTGTTCTAGTGTCTCACCATCCTTACAGTAAAGAATTTCTTCCTTAATATGTAGTCTAAATCTACCCTCTTCAAGCTTGAAGCCATTTTCCCTTGTCCTGTACATGCCCTCCTAAAAAGTGCCCCCCCAATTTTCCTGTAGACCCCATCTCAGGTACTGGAAGGCTTCTATAAGGGCTCCCTGGAGCAGTCTCTTTTTTCAGTTGAAGAGACCCAGCTCTTTCAGCCTGTCCCAATAGGGAAGGAGCTCTGAACATCTTTGTGGCCCTCTGGATCCACTCCAACATTTCAATGTCCTTGTGCTGGGGGTCCCAGAACTGGATCCTACTCCAGGTGGGGCCTCACGAGAACAGAGTAGAAGGGCAGAATCACCTCCCTTGACCTGCTAGTCACTCTTCTCTTGATGCAAAAGATATGGTTGGCCTTCTGGGCTGCAAGCACACATTGCTGGCTCATGCTGAGTCTTTCATCAAACGACACTTCCAATTCCTTCTCCTCAGTGGTGCTCTCAAGAACCTTTTGTGTACCCAGCCTGTATTTGTCCTTGGAATTGCCCCAAGACAGGTGCAGGATCTCTTGTACTTCTTGAACCTCAAGAAGTTGGCATGGGCCCACCTCTCAAGTCTGTCCAGCTCCCTCTGGATGGTATTCCTTCCCTCTATCATGTCAACTGCACCGCTCAGCTTGGTCATCTGCAAACTTACTTAAGGTGCACTCAATGCCATTGTCCATGTCGCCTATAAAGATGCTAAATAGCTCCAGTCACTGATTCTTGAGAAACATCAGTCATCACTGGTCTCGATTTGGACATTGAGCCATTGACTGCAACTCTGAGTGTGATCATCCAGACAATTCCTTATCTAGCAAGTGATATGTCCATCAGATACATTTCTTCTCCAATTTGGTGATCGTGAGTGGTGGCAGTGTCACCGTATCACAAATTTGCAAAGTATAAGGGGAATACTGTATAAAAATATAGATAGATACTGTGATGATTATCTTCTTTTCTTCATTTTAAAAAAAGCTTGTCATTGAATTTTTCCCACAATTAGTATTGTGCAAGATAATTCATATCTACTGTTCTAGGACTATTTGTGATATAGAGTCTTTTGTTTGCTTGTTTTGATATTATAAAAAAAAAAAAAAAAAAAAAAAAAAAAAACAAAACTGTAAAATATATGCAGTGAATTTCATGCAGGATAATTGTATCCTATAAACATTTTGGCTTTTTTATATCCTATAAACATTTGGATTTTTCATATTTTACTGTAAATACAGATGTAAAATTTCTTCACAGTGACACTTACTGTGAGGTGAGCAGACAGCAGAAGAATTTTTGCAGTGTCTTCAAAATGTGGTAACATCTGTGTGTTTTCAAAATGACTTTTTTGCTGTATTCTCCCAGTGGAGGACTCATGCACCATCTTACCTGTGAAGATAAAGCCCTTAAGACAGAAGCATTAGTATATGTTTCAAAGGAGGCAGGGATAATTTGTCAACTAAACAAATATGATGGGAAAATGTATATTCTGATCTTGTTCTGGAAAACAATCAGCTTAAGCTGTTTCCAGTCTTTCCATAAGGTTTTTCTGGCATATTTAATCCTCTCATCTAAAAACAGTATATTGAGGTAAATCTTATAAAACTACATCACAATACACTCTCTTGAGATTTCTTTAAGTCCCAGGTGCAACTTCAGTTGTAAATTCTTACCACAGTCTGACAGCATAATGCATTGCATAAGTAAGACTAGAAGTGACAGAAATTAGTATTGAGCCAAATGTAGGTCAAATAAACTGTACAGGATATTTGTATAGGATACAAAATGGTTTGGTCCAGATGTTCTCCTATGGAGAACAGTGTAATATAGGACTACAGTGCCATATCCCTTAGAAAATAGCCAAACTTTTGCCTCTCAAAATACCCATTTGAAATCTATATCAATATACTGTGTGTTATGTTTGGATTTTATAGCTTTAGACAGCAATTTCAAACCAAATAAACTGTAACGAATCTTGTTAACTTAATTTTTTTGTTTATTTCTGTGCATGTTTTGATTACAATTATTTCCTGCAATAACTAGGATCAATACAATTAGCTTTTCAGTATTATGCAATACATATTTTTAAATATGTTATATATGTTTAAGATAGCAACTACCTAACTGCCTCTTAGAAGTTATCCAGAACATCAAAATGTGATGTTTATATGTAGGTTACTTTGAAAGTAATGCTTCATATATTTCCATGGAAAATACAACAAATAACACTATTTGATAGAGCAAATTCTCAGCTACAAAACATTGTTTTTCAACCTGATCACCACAATTTTCACCAGCACTGAACAGTAGCCTTCATGTTGTCCTCATAACAATCTGTACCGTTAGCAGTCACTGTCTCCACTGCTGAAACACACCACTCACCACCTCACTATGCTCACATCCACTATTTAGTCTCCATAAGCATTCAGTAATCATCAGTGAATGTCAGTGAGTGCCATTTTTTCTACTTACAGAAATTCAGCGACACATCTTTGCTTCTTACGCATGTCAATGTCGGATGCCATTTTGCAGACTGCCCTTCTGCTGCCATCTGTCACGCAGCAACAAAATGTAATGGAATATTGGTGGGAAGTTTCAACCCCTACCACATCTCCATCTTCTACCACTGATGTCCTGGTCAAAGCTAGTGAAATAGGAGGCATTTCTTTTGGAACAGCCCTTGTAAAAGACTTTCTAAGAGTAATCTAAAATGTGTACCTCTCAGCCCTTTATTTCCACATAACTAATAACTGAATCAGTTAAATTCTCAGAGACAAAAGGACTTCAGTACACATCTGACATGTTTATAAAATAGTTACCAATTCAATTTCATGGGAGTTTGACAATGTGCACCACAGCATGATCGGGTGATTCAACTACAACAGAATCTTTTGCAGATGTGTGTTATTTCACTGGATGGGCATGAGTCACGGTTTACACTCCTTCTATATGGACATTTTTCTATGCAGAAAAAAAGACTGGCACAAAAGTTTTGTCAAATTCTGGCATTGGCTACAAAGCCTGCTCAAAAGTTCTTGCCTCCTTCCTTTTTCTTGACTCTCCATTCTTATTTTGAACTAAAATTTGCCACCAGTTTCACACCACTAAAACAGTTTATGGAGCCTGAGTTCAAACAGAATAAATGTACTAAAAAATAACTCCTTTTAGAGATTTATTTTTAACTTGAGACAGTTCAGTGCCTGAGTTGTATTTACCGCAGATAAATAGGACCAGCACAGAGACAGAACAGAAGAGCTAAGGATCTCATTTCACTGTCAAAAATCAGTGTTTTTGAACAGCCTGAGAACTTCTTCTTTCTCCCTTTGCTATTAGAGAAATAAACATGGGATCTATATTGAAAACAAGCTGATAGTGGGACATAGACAACTGAAGGGATTCAAAGCCTCAGGTAGACAGCTAATGTGGCTTTGTAGTAAACTAAAAGTTAGGCAGTCAAAATGGATGGAATGCATTATAACCAGCAGACTCAGTAAACAGCTCAAAAAATCCCACAACACTGAGAAAAATGCTGAGAGAATCATACAGGATATTTGCACTTATTTAAAATCTACCTTCATATAGCATAGAAACTATGGAGTCATTTTAAATAGACTCCTAAACTCTTTATTTTAAAAATTCAACATGAAGTATGCTCTTTTCCATCACAGGAAAATTTCACATAAAAGTAAAACTTTATTTGTTTTTACTTAGTAATTAAGTGGTTAGGTATTTTTTCTTTCAGGAGTTCTATCCCTTTTTTTTGATTCAGGGATTGAAATGCACATCTCCCATGACAATGACATCCCTTGCAGAAAGTGATTTACTCTTGAACTTCCAATTCCTGTATTTAGCACAGATTGAAAACAGTACAGGGCAGTAAAAATACTTTATTATCCCACCAGCAGGGAACTTAGCTAGTAAAGGAATCATGAAGTTCCACACTAAACTGAACTGGTCACCTCGAGAACTTGGGAAAGCAAGGGAAATAATAATAACAATAATTTAATGTTATCATCTGTTTTCTTTGAATGTTGATAATTAAAAAAAAAGGTCGGGTGAGTGTAGGACAAGGAAACATTGCATAAAACAATCACTGAAACACAGCAAGAAAATGGGCAAAATTGTCAGCTGATATAAACCCTAATGGCTTTTAATGACCAGCTCAGATTTTGCCTCAAGAATTTTTTCTTGAATATGTTGTTTATAGAACACTTGACTATATGCTGAAAAATAAGGAAGAGATTAAAATTAGGTTTTGCGTGCATATGAAACACTCATGCTTTCCAGAGAAATGTTACTATTTGGACCCTTTTATCCAAAGGTACTCTGCTAAGTTTGATAAAGGCATTTACCCAAATGCACTCAAAAGCTAAAAAGAAATCCAAGGTCTGAAGTGAATCCAAGGAACTGTGAATGATGTCTGGATTCTGTTAGAAAGGATAGACTTCTTAGTATCTTTTGGTGTTTTCTTCTAAGTGTTTCTTTGCATATATGAGTGTGCCACTGCAGTCTCCTGTAGGCCCCGGTACATGATAAAACCTATGGATCATACTAGACAACACTAGCTAAGTATAAAAGAAGTTACAATTTGCCATTGCTTCCATAGATTAGACAGAGGATGATATATTTTGTGCAACAGCTCTAATAGATTCAATGAAATATATACTTGAAAAAATACAGTGGTATGTTTTCTGTATTCATTTTGCTTTAGAGCACTGGAAAGTTTTTCACATAGTCTTGAAAGTATTTAACTGTAATCTGGAAAGAAAAGCGGAAATAGCTATGGAGTGACCTCTGCCCTTTTCTGAAATTAACTTACATGCATTTCTGTTAACAGCATTCTATTCCTACTCTCACACTACCTGATACTATAACAGATACTGAGTCTGGAATACATTTGAGGTTACAAAGATAATAATGAGATCATTTATCAGACTTTTTAAAAATGATCTTACTGTAGACAAAGTAATAAACACTTTTTATTAGTGCTTAGATATAGCAAAAACACATGTTCTCATCATTACCACTGTTACCTCTAGTGAGGATTTCGATCTGCATCTAAACTGATTATTGATGACATCATAAGAAAAAAGAAAAAATATAAAATAAATATTAATAAAGAAATACACCCATTCTGAAACAACCATTTCAACTGTCTCATCTCCTTTTTCTTCATTAACTGAAGAATAGACACCTTTGTGTTTCTTACTGAAGTAGTTTTAATGGTACGGTGGAAGGAGATTGCACTGAAGCCTTAACTTGCATTAATCTGACCTACAAAAAATTTGTACTGCTGATAGAAAATCAAGAGAGGGTTGCCAAGAGATTCAACATCTTTCGAATCAGTGCTGATATATACCAGGGTGCTGCATCTGGTTTTGTTTGATCTTGAAAGCTAAGCAGATCTGGCAGCCACCTGAAAATCTCCTGCACTATACATATCAACTAAAGTCATAGCCTTACTGTTAGTGAGCAGTGAAGATACACAAACAAGTCAGAGTAAAGAGTTTGTATCACTGCTGTTGCTAAACTGAGACATTACTGAAAAGTGGTGAAGGCCTGAGCTACAATTTTTCATAAAGTCCACGTTAAAAAAAATTATTTTGGTGTCAAGTTCACCAGTAAAACTTTTCATCAGTGATTGAGATTACAGATATCTGCAGCATGATTCAGTAACCTAAACATAGACATCTAGTCTTATCAAAGAAATTCCTGGTTCTTTGATGTCTGGCAAATGGGAATGGAAAATATAAATCAAGACTTATAGTACTCCCAAACACAGGTAGACTGAACAGTGTAGTGGAATTCAACTTCAGATGATGATACCTAAAAAATTTGGCTATGGGCGAATGTCTGTTCGTAGGTACTGCAGTGTCCATAATCCTGGCACAAACAGTGGAAATCTAATAAATCCAGACAGTAATTCAGGGACTAATCCACCTCACTTTATCTTAAATACACTTTCTGAGTGATTCAGTGATGAGTCCATTCCTGAAGGTCTTTAACAATTAAAGAGACAGCTTTTTCCTTCAAAAGTCTCTCTGGAGGACAAGATGATCTCCCCCTCCCTTCTATTCATCTTTTCCTCTCTTGATATTTTCTAAAAATGTGTCTTTCTGTAAGATGTCCTCACTTGAGGACCAGTTGACAAATACATCAGTAATACATAAAGAAGGCAAATACTAGCCCAAAATCCCATTATCTCAGTTATAAGAATACAAAGCGGAGAATGATTTCTACAGGAGACATAGAAATCCAAGCCTGAAAGAATTTGCTCTTCCATGGTCATTTTTATGCAGAAAAACTTAGGTTGCTTTGTTGCTTCAGTAATCCAGTCAGCCTGGAGAAATCCTCAGACATTTTTAGTTGCCATGTAGCTGGGTTAACTAAATGACTATGTCTTTTTGAAACCCTTGCCCAGTTTGATCCTAGATGTACATACACAAAGCCAACTCTGAAAGCATGTACAGGAACTGCATGCCTGTACCGATATGAATCCATAGCACGGTGCTGAAGTTTATATTGATTTCAGTTCCTGAGGCTCTTAAAGACGCATTTTAAACCTCCTTACCATTCAGTATAAACTGTAATAGAGATCTTTATTTATAAATTCACATTCCTTACTCTCATCCAATCTAAGAACAAGATCAAAAAATATGACTAAGACTAGAGTATTGCTTTTGAACATAATTAGACATCTGCTGGAAATTAACTGAAAAATTCATAAAGATGAAATTAAGTTGATAGTTTTTAACATTTTCTCATTAAGATTTATTAAATTATTTGATTCAAATGTTCTATTCTCAAATAATAATTAAAAAGAACTTAGAAAATAAGGGTTCATTCTTTCTCTATTAGTTCCCTAAATTTGAATCAAATGGAATTTATTCTAATTTCCTTTCATATTTTCATAACATCTCCTATATTAATAAAACACATTTTCCAAGAAGAATTTGAGCCACTACATGCTTCATAGTTTTAGCCTCCTTACAGCTTATTCAGTTAAAATAATCACACATTAAAAATATGTTTAATAGATTATAAATCTACTCTGAAATACCTATAAAATTATTAAAATTATGAAAAATATTATGTGTATGGTTATTACATAAATGTAACCTTTTTTTCAATGCTATCTGAGCATGTGTTCTGGTTATGTAGATATAGACATGTAGATAAATAACAGTAGGCAAAAAAAAACATTTGAGCTAGGGTAAGAACTAAAGCAAATTAAATTAAACCTGGATAAATAAATCATTGAAAAATAGCCTTTATGTTGAAAAGATATCAACATAAAAATATAATTATGTCAAGTGTACCCTGAGGAAATCTTCAAAGATAACATTTTGAACTGAAAGTCTAAAGGCTTTGGATGTAATTTAAATGGAAAAGGACAGAAGAAAACAGAAGAAACTAAATGGGAATTTAGGCTGTTTACAAGTCTATGAAAAACATTTTAATAGAAACCTGTCCTTTTTCTTTACTCATACTTTTAAGGAGAGATGGTTAAAACTATGGCAAAAAGGAAAGTTTTCATTAATCTGCTGATATTTTGGGGGAAATAGAGGACATATAGGATAATTTCTCCCTCTTACATGTAAATGTTGAATTATGTCTATCCTTATTTCTATTAAAATGAGCTGAAATAATTAACTGAGAAGCTGAAGCAAGGTTTTCATTGCTGGAAACAATTTTAGGATTAGAAATGCAAGTACCAATCAGAGGAGGAGGATTATAGTATCCAGTAAGAATGTCAACGTTTGCATAAAGTACTGCATTCATTTGATTTATTGTTTTATTTCAGAGAAATCTCTTTCACAAGTGCAGGCAAGTTGATTAGTTAGCAGTGCCTGCCACTGAGACCAAGCAACCTAAAAGAATCACAGAGACTACGTGAGTCAAAATGTCACACAAACGTCATGCAGCTCAGTAGGAATAATTGTACATCTCCTTAAAATGTCAACTCTTATATCTTCACAGCAAACTGTACACAATGGAAGTTCATCATTATTTGTAAATTTTATAGAGAAAATAAATGTCAGGTGCAAAAAGAGCCTGGAGCAACATTTCTATTCTCCTATATCACAGCTACTTTCTGCTGTTCTCAGCTGGTGAAATAGCTGTATTCCTGAAGTTGATTAAATAACTCAGAAACTGATGGGTAAAACAGGACCTCACTCTTCTGTACACCACATGATGAGAAGTGAGAAGGCATTTGGACACATCAGTTTTACCAGCTTACTTAAATATGGCCTAGGGCATTTGCACAAAATCAAAGACTGTCATTTCCATTTTTGCATGTTTTTGATGAAGAAGTGGTCCTGCCATTGTAAAGCTAAATGTATTCTTGTGCAAGTCCCCAGAAGCTAGTCCTACTGTTAAGAAATGAGTCTTGAAGTTCTGGCTTCACAAATCCATGGCTAAACATCCACTGGAACTGGCAGTGACAGGCTTTCACTCCAGAGATTAGACATAATAGGCTGTAGAGGAAGAGGCAAAGCCTCTTCCTAGCCATCTTGCCTCTTCTTCAGTTTTGGTGGATAATGCATTATTTAAAAAATAAAATGAAATCATAAGCTATTAAACACAGAACAGGCAAATGAATATGCAGTTCCATTTGTATTTAATCCTAAACATTTCATCCAAATTCTCTGGCTGGAGAGAATAATCACATGACTCAGTGCTGTCCTGATCCATATCAGTTATTTACATAGAGAATCACAACTTCCTGGTCAAACCTTCAGTAAAATTAAACTAAATTTAGAAGAGTTTTAATTGGAAAAGATATCAATAAAAAAAGCTGGTCAGATTACTGCTGTAGCATTGCAATAACAAGAAGATGGAAATAAAATTATACATATATATAATAGGGTGATTACAAAATTATCATAAATCCTGTGATAATTTCATCTGTTGAAGGAGAAACGGAAGGAAGGAAGGAAGGAAAAGGAAGGGAGGGAGACAGGAAGGAACCATTACTTCTTTCTCTGAATAAAATTAAGACTTCAGTGTTTTGTAGTACATCTGTAATGAGCCAGAACACATCCAGAACTCTGAGAAGAGACATCTAACTCATTATAAAATAATCAGAGGGCACTGTATTTTACTGTCAGTCTTCCTGTATATTTTTACTTACCCTGCAGCTCAAGGACAATTAATCCTGATGTGACAGATACAGCACATGTGCTGTGCAGATAATTTGGGAATGGAAAATGGCTACAAGTCAACAAAAAAAAAAGGCTCCTTGTCAACTTTTACATCTGTGTCCTAGCATTCAAAAAGCTAGCCAAGTGGCTAAACTCCTGATGGGCAAGGAAAGGAGAGTTCTTGGGTAACATTTCCAAGCAGAAAAAAGAGAATATATTTGAGAATACAAAGAAACAGTGTTGGCACTGGTTGCTAACACATCTTGGAAATATGATCATTTTCTAAATGTTATCCATTGAGATTCAAACATTTATATATAAAACCGTAATGCATGAAAATACCATGAAACTACTACAAATCACAGTCCAGCAAGCTAAAACAAACTTTCATCATTTTAATTTTAGTACACAAGGTTATAAACTGTGAGAACCAGGAACAGTTGCAGACATGTATATTAACATATATGTGTGAATAAAACTGTAAACCACAAAAGGCTGCCCAATGAAATAACCTCTTCATTCAGCTGATCATGGCAGTTCCCCACGTTAATACTGTCTCAGTTCTTCCTGGGTGTTTTGATTTTTGGAATTGAAAGGTATTTTATAAACCTTATTTGGATTGTCTTTTCATCTCATAGGACAGTGTCATTCCCACAATTTCCATGATTCCTCTTACATTCCTCACTGGGGTTCCAGGATCAAAGTAATTCCTTCTGAAATAAAAGAATTAATAAGAGAAGTTGGCTTAACCTTTCCTTATATGACTAACATTAACTATTTTATTACCAAATAGAATGTACTTTAAGGTATCTCATATTAAGTAGGCCAAGGTAGAAATGTTAAAAATGCTTTATCAATGAAGCATATTCTTGAAAACACTTTTCCAAGAAAGGTTGTGATTTTCATGTTTGCTTAAAGGCAGTAGTTGTCAAAATCTGGGGTCTTTTTCCAAATAAAGCTTTACTTCCTTTCAAAAGAATTACAACAGAACTGTAATCTATCTTATTTATTTAAATACTAGTAATTACAGGGTGTTTGTCTTGGAGCTTGAAAGAAAAGGCTTAATTTTGCCCATGATAATATTATGATAAAGTAAAAGAATTTGTGGCAGTTAGCCATGAAGTGTCTCCACCTTATATATTTTTGCAAGCAGGAAAATTTTCTGATGGAGCAGGAGAGGAAAAAATGTGGCATCTGGAAGTGGTGCAACCATGCATTATAAGTGAAGAGTGAGCACCAATTTGGATCTCTCAATCTTTTTGCCTAGTATTCTTTAAGTCTCTTTACTAAGATCTTATTTTCACAGAACAGCTCTTTCAAATATATGAAGTTTTTTAAAAAAAGCAGTGTGCCTAGGCAGCCAAGAAGGCCAACAGTACACTGGGCTACATCAAGCACAGAATTGCCAGCCACTTGAGGAAAGGGACTGCTGTACTCTGTACTGCACTGGTGTGGCCTCAAGTACTACGTGCAGTTAAGAGCAACAGATTACAAAGAGGACATCAAACTACTAGGCAGCATCTAAAGAAGGGCCTGAAAGATGGTGAAGAGTCTGGAAGAGAAGGGGTATGAGGAGCAACTGAGTAGCCAATGACTACTCAGGAAATGCCAGGTTTTTAAAAAAATCACAAAATGTTCTTTCTTTGTAATCTCCGTATACTTTCAAATTTTTTCATTGTAATTACTTAAAATTGTGAAATCCACTGGAAGAATTGTAAAATGTTTGGAACTGGATGTACAATTGCCTTAAAAAAATTGAGGGTTGGATCTAAAAATATTACTTCCTTAAATGTATATAATTAGGACAGCTAGACACAAACAAACAAACAAACAAAAGCCTAACAACTCATAATATACACTTTAATAATATAAACTTTAAAAGTTTTGTGCATTACGGTTTTGTGAATATATAGATAGTTAACATAGTCTTTTCAGAGACAAGATTTGTTTGCCTTGATATTTATTTATTTTTTAGAGAAAATGAGTTTTCCTGAAGACTTGAAATTTTTATATGAGAAGCTGAAATTTTGACACAATGTCTCCCATCGTTAATCCTTTGGAAACTAAGAGTCAAAAAATAACATTAAATATTAAATGTTATTTTTTTTCTCCCAGTAGGAATTAAAAAATATCTGATATTTTAAAAATATGAAAGTTCTTTTAATTTTTCATCAAGTGAGTAAATGAACACCTTTGCTTTTGAAAATTTTCGAATCTTCCATCTAGTTTAATATTATACTTGCAACTCGGTCACTAGTAACCAAATGATACTATATACAGACATTCACAGCTGAGATGAATGACCTTCAGCAATGTTACATGAATTAATTTATCACCAGCCTCAGAGTAAAAAACTCATAAGTCTTTATACTTTTTTAAAAAATAAAGCACGATACAGAGGTACACTTAAATTCATCATTGTCTGTAGTCATATCTTTTGGCGTACAACTGAGCATAATCCATTTAACTGCCTAAGAACAACACGATCAGGAGATGTTTGGCATTTCATTGTCCTGGAGGCCTTTCTGCTGACTTGGACTGCAGTTTCTTTTTCCATAAATAATATTATATTTCTTCATGTGAGAGATTCTTAAATAACTGAAACTTTGTTTTGAGAAGGATGTTTATGACTGATGTAGTCATCTGGAACACTTAGCATCCATGAAGCTCCAAAGATCAAAATAATCTGCCAGCAATAAACAACTGAATATCAGTTATACTAACCTACCTGGCTCCTCTTTTTCCTTTTTTTTTGCACCTTGAGATTGAGGAGAGTTGAAGCATATGAATCTCTAGAAATACTCTTGTGACTTTCAGAAATATCAACAGAATGTTTTCTAGGCAGCATGTTATTGTGTTATATCACCTGAGAACTCTGATGTTTTCTCATTAGTCTTGCTAGAGCAACTAAATTAAAAACATAACTTCACCACCACATATAGAGCATTGTTTGCTGTTCTTCTTCCAAGCACTGATGGCACTACAGCAGCATTTTAAACACAAGGCAGTATAGTATGCTGAACCAACTCACCTGACAGAGGTGGTGAAAGCTTTTTCTAGCATAAGCAAGGAGGCCAGGAAGAAGCAGCAATAAGTTGCCAGGTAAGCATGAAAAATGAGACTGCCTCTTGGAGGAAACGTATAAATGTATAAAAAGTATAAATTTAAACTGTTTTGCACCATGTTTTAGCTGTTACCAGTAGTATTCTCAAAGGGAGAATACTGACACTTCATAGCACAATAAATACTTGTTGCACAGAAAATACATGAAGACATGAAAATAAGTAAGAAAGAAATGAGTGTTATGAATATTTTGAAGGAGAAAGAAGCCACTTTATATTACAAATAATCGGTTTTCTCCAAATAAACACAGTATTTCTGTTTGCTGTATAGATTGAACTGCAAGATTACTATGCTACATTACATCCCTTTATTTAAACTAAACAAACAACCGGAAAAAAAAAAAACACCAGTGTTGCCAGTTCCCAGTAGTATTCTTTCTTACATAATTTCATCCGTTTTACAGCACACACCAAGTTTTCTTCAATTCTCAAACATTTCTAGCACTTACCGCTCAGTACTGTTCTACTTCTCCATTGTGACTAACGATACAATTCTATCTGCTAAAATCAATATCTTTCTCATCCCTTCTTCTGGCAAATGACCAAGCCACAGTTGTTGATTATCCAAAATCTTTGTTCCAAGATCTTATATATTTTTGAATCACAGAATTGTAGGGGTTTGAAGGGATATCCGAAGATAACCTAGTCCAATCCCTGTGCTCAAGCAGATTCCCTGCAGTAGGTTACACAGGAAAGCATCCAGGCAGGTTTTAAATACCTCCGGAAAAGGAGACTTCACAATCTCTCTGAGCATCTTGTTCTAGTAGTCTGTCATCCTCAAAGTAAAGAAAGTTTTCATCATGTTTATATAGATCTTCCTGTGTTTCAGGTTGTGCATGTTGCCCATTGTCCTGTTGCTGGGTAGCACCAAAAAGAGTCTGGCCCCATCCGCTTGATTCCTATACTTTCAATATTGACAAGCAGTGGTAAGATCCCCTCTCAGTCTTCTGTTCTCCAGGGTGAACAGTCCCATGTCTCTCAGCCTCTCTTCATTCAAGAGATGCTCCAGGCATCTAATCACACTTTTAGACCTCCACTGGACTCTCTCTACAAGTTCCCTGTCTTTCTTGAACTGAAAAACCCTGAACTGGACATAGTATTCCAGATATGGCTCATCAAGGCAGAGCAGAGAGAAAAGGTAACCTCCCTTGACCTGCTGACCATGTTTTTTTTAACGTACCCCAGAATACCCTTGGTCTTCTTGGCCACAAAGACATACTGCTGGCTCTCTCTTATTCTCTAAATGATTATTTATTTTACATTAATAGGGTAAAAAACATAAAATGTCCATTTCGTTATTCAGCCTGCCACTTTAATCGAGGTGAAATCTGTATATATAAGGATACAGAAATCTTTGCTTTATTAAACCTGGTAACTGAACTAAACATATGAACAGTAACATATTTAGAACCATTCCAAATAAAAAGTGTTTATTCCTACCCAAAAATTAAAAACCAAACAAGTGACTTTTTATATCAAGTAGAAATATTTTTTTCCTTTAGTACCAAAATAAAATACTTCAATTGCATTCTCAAGTTTTTAATGAAAAAAGCTATGGACACAAAGTGCTAAAGGCAACTTCATAAAATTCTGATGTAAACATGCATCAGAAAAGTTGAGGCAGTTCCTGCCCCTTTCAGATATAGTCCATTTTAACTATTTAGCCGAAAGTCTCAAGTCTCACTTTGCTTCAAAAAGACAGACTTGGGAAAAAGCAGACTGACAAACAAAAAACTTTATTTTTCCTGGAAGAAATATTTAAGAACTCTTATACACCACAGTAGTGTCAGCAGGAATGACAGAAAACAGGTGAAGGCAGCTGACCCCTGAGTTGTTCTAGAATATAGATTAAGTTCTGTTGAGTGCTTTTTTCAGATTCATTATTTCCTGGCAGAAGAGAGGCATGAATTCACATCTCCCATATGTAAAGTGTTCTAACACAACAAATACTTAACAAGGGGAATTATGACATCGCCTCTTCTTCGTTTCCAGGTGATCTTTCCATACAGCTTCAGGGAGGATCAATATCCTGTACATTTTCATGTTAAGAGTCATCTTAGTGATTTACTATATTTTGTTCTTTATTCCTGTGGGTGCACAAGATATGCCAAACAAAATACATATTCATGCTCTAAACCACCATTTTTGAAGGGAATTACAGGCTTCACATTCCCTCTAGTTCATAAAAGGCACATGTCCACACTTTGCAGAATGGAACATTTTAATTTTAATCTACTCATGCCCTAAACTATCTTCTCATGAAAGTAAGAGGATGAAATTGTAAACTGTTGCTGGTAAAATCAAGTTGGGCTAATACCGTAAGTAATCTGTATACAGAAGTTTCTTTGCAAAATCTGTTCCTGAAATTTAAATTTTTTGTCTTGCTATTCAGGCTATTTTTTCATCTACTCAAGTGCACATATAATTTCTGGAAAATGGTTTTTGCACTGTACAAATAGAAGGATGTTTGGCTGAAGCTAACAACAAAGTCTCCTCTGAATATGTGGCCTATGCTATACTAGGCTACATTCACAGAAGACGACTAAATTCTAATCTCATGCTTCACTTATATTTTATTTCCCAGACAACTCTCCTTTTCAGTCATAAATTGTGTATTTACCATATCCTTTAATCTTCTTAAGCTAAGTCCAGTTAAAATAAGCAGAGTTTTAATTAAGAAAGCTGCAAGCAACTCAATCATCTCTAGCTGGAGAAAGAAAAGCAAATGATGGTTGTGTGGGTATAATAATGTGCTGTGATCAAGGCTGAATCATAGCTGAAACCTGAAGCTGATTGTCCCAGAGTGGGTTGAACAAAATGTGAAAAAATAATTTAATGCATACAAAACCTTTACACAGATTCCTAAGTGAATTACAAAAACTAAGGTAGTTGCCTTAAAAATAAATTATATTTCAGTGTTTCCACATGCGTACTGATCTGTGTTGCTGGATGTTTTATCCTTATATGGAAGAAAAACTAAGGCAAAATGTAGAATCCTGAACAATTCATAGTCTTACTGGGGCTCAAAAAGACTGATTTTGTTTCAGTATTGTGAATTCTATTTTTGTAAATATGTGGAAAAATTTGGTTTGTTATTCATTATTACTTTCAGGAGTGCCTGATGGGTAGCAAACCTGAACCACTACATACAGTACATAAAATGAGGGGGGGAAAAAAAAAAAAAAAAAAAAAAAGCCTCTTCCCAAAGGCTTTGTTCTTTAAAAATCAACAGCATGGAAACACATAGGAAGAATGTTAGAACACAGAGTCATTTGTCCCTGATTTTTCTGTTTTCTACCTACGTGGCTTTATTTCTGTTTAATCATGATTATACAGTGTCATTCACATTACTAGATACTTGTTTATCTAGAAAGCACCATAGGGAGGATTCCAAGGGGTATATATTATAGAAGGAAAAAATAAAGTCCTAGAATTTTAGAGTACCAAATTCAGCAAACAAGGGTTTATATAAACTGAACAAGATGCCATTTTGACATCATTTGGAGTTTGCCGTTATCTGTAGTAAGGCCAAGATGCATATGATGTGTCATGTAGATAGGTCCATTCAGTAGCTGGATCATAGAACCTGATAACCAAGACTAGGTAACTGAAATGTACAGATGCCTTTTCAGAATCATGAAGCTTTGTGGAAATGTTACTTTAGATCTGAACACAGAGAATTGCTCAAAAATTTCCACGGAATATTTATATATCTGATGTATTTATGAACATTGTTAAATTCGAACAGAAAATATAAATCTTTGCTTTAAAAACTGTATTTACACTAAAGCATATGCTATGACAGAACAAATTGTCACATCCAAGTTTAAAAGCTAGAATAGCAAATGAAGAAACTTTGAAGGTATTATGTTGCCTAATGATAGATTTTATGTTCCAGAATTTTAATTGCTGGATCCACACAAACTCTCATACACAGTGAACTGCTTTTTTTTCTCCCCTCTCTTTATTTCTAAAGTTAAGGGTTTTTTATGACTTGTGCTGTTTTACATTGCACAAATGAAGAATATTATACCAGCAGTGCAATGCAAAAAATATGAAATTCACTGTATTCTAGCAAAAGTTGGAACTAGGAAACTGCCTACAGTGAATTCCTGACCCTCAGGACAAAGCTGCCAAGGGCTGCATGAGAAATCTGTTTAAATCTCTTCCAGTAGAGACATCAGGATGCCTGCACAGCAACAACCAATGTATTTTGTACAACATTACTATCTCTATGCAAATATCTTATTGGTGTTCATTCAATAGCTATTAGATATGAAAATATATTGTTATTCCAAACAGTGTGGTTCTAGAAATCCAAGGAAGATTTCATTCTTTGATCAGCATATATACTTGAGGCATTTGAATCAAAACAGGAAAGAGTCAAAATCATGTTCAGGAGAGGCTGTTAAAGTCTTTTTAGCTACCTTCCTGCAAGCTACATGATTTTAATGTTGAAAAATCCTGTGTATAATGAAACATAATATTTAAAAATCTAGAGTTTACAGAATATTTAGTTATTTCACCATCTCTTCAAATACAATTCAAGTGAAGCTGAGATAAGGACAGCATCACTAGAAAATTTTTAGACAATTTGAAGGAGTGGGAAGGAAATGCAACTTCATTAAAACTCATTTAATATTTTTAATAGAGATTGACAAAGTCTTCCTTTGTTCTCGTTGTGTAGCACTTTTAGTTACTTCAAAAAGAGAGTTTCAGGTGTTTAATAAACATTATTTCAAATAGGTGCAGAGGACATTAATATAAAGTCTTTCTGTTTATTTGAGAAGCACTGAAATGTACTATTTTTCTAAATATATGCTAAATAAATATATATGCTAAAATTACATTTGCCTTTAAATAGTATTCTATTAAATTTCTGCCTGGAAAGAGATAATTGAAATCCTACAATACCATTGGGTCTCAAGTACAACATAACTCCTGAGTATCTGACATATAGATGAAACTCTAGATGCTCAAAAAAAGAAAAAAAGGCAAAATGAAAAAATGTAAAATTTTGTCAGTGGAAGATGTGTTTTACATTGGGCCAATTCTGCTTTCTCAGCTTTGTATGTCTCCCTGAGAACGGAAAAATGAGCAATTCCAAAGGTGTCAGAAATTGACCCCAGATGCCTCATTAAGCAACAAAATCCCATTTGTTTTCAGCACTGGGGAGAATAGTTTCCTGCTACTCTCTCTTGCCCATTAAAACCTGCTGGCTCCAGGATCAAATTGAGACACTCATACCTTTATCTTTTTCAGAAGCACATTTCACTAAGTAGGTATTCCAAGAATAACCAAATTTATGTTAAGAAATAAAGGAAATCCATACTTCCCATCAGGGTAGACTCTAAGTTTTTACAAGTTTTTGTTATTCAAGACACAGTAGATTTCCAAAGGGCCAATTCAGGTAACTAGAGTCGACTTTCAGTGTTTTAGTCTTCCTGAAACCTTTGGTCTGTTGTTTCTTTTCTGAGTCTTCAGAAGCCTTCTCACAGATTTTCAAGCCTAGAGTGATATATTGGTCCTTACAAAGCTCATGTTTTAAACAGGAATAGAGAGGTAACATAAGGATACCACTACTAACATAAGGATAGCACAGTAGGATTTTGTTCAGAAATATTTTTGCCCTTGTATCATCTTTCCTCAGAGATTTCTTTAATGGTACATGGAGAGATGAAGGGCATGAGACTGAAAGATCAATGGAAAATAATGGGAATGTAACCCCTTCTGAATTTAAGCGTAATACACTTATATGAATCTTCCTGCGATTTCCAAGGTCAGATCCAGAAAAGGGGAGCTGCTGACCACTGGTACATTTTATTTCTATGAAATATAGATCACTGAATTCACTGGAGCTGCACTTGTTGAACATCTTTCACGAAATGAGTCCTTACGTACACCAACAGCAGAAGAAATAAATGATTTTAAGCAAAACAGTTTGTAAACCTGTACAGTGGAGCGCATTTTCAGTAACAGTGGGTGCAGGAGGGAAGGTCACAGGTCAGAGCTGCATCAACTTCAGAATTAGATCTCCCATAACTTCTGTTTTCCTGTGGCTCTAAAGAAGCAAGTAAACACACTGAAAGGGAGATTAATTACTTCATAATTAAATGGCAGGCTGTACTGAAGGATATAGAAACAATTGTCCTGCCTTACAATGTCTACTGGAGTATGTTTTACAGATCTGCTCTGTATGCAGTTCCTTTAGAGAATGTCCTTTCAAAAACGTGTTCCGAGAAGAGGGAGACAAACTGTGGAAATATTTCTGAAATTATTTAGAGTTTATATATCCTCTTCAAAAGTGCAAAACTTGAATAGCTTTATTCCGTATTTCCACACTGAAGATAAAAGGGTTTCTGAACCAATAGTATAACCTTGAGTACTTCCAAGTGTGTCAGAACATCTAACAACTACTTTATTATTTCTAAGGAAAGGATGATAAGAGATTATGCTAAAATGTAGGAAATCAAATAAAGTAAATGAAAATGAAAACAAAGAGCTTCCAGTTAATAGAAGGAGATTATAAATCTCCTATGAAAACCCAATTTCTATTTATTTTTCCTGTGGGGTGACATAACACCAATAACAAATGACTTAACACATGAAATCTTTAGCTCGCCTTAAAAAAACAACAGCCACAGGAAAAAAACAACAATTTTGTGGGCTATTTTTCCAGAAATATAAAAAGATATTGTGCTTAAAAGATCTCACAACATTACATTTTCCTTAAATTAGCTATATTGGCTATATAAAAGATGAAAATTTTTACATGTAAATCTAACCTCAGGGAGAACTCTTAATATGCTGTAAAGCCACAGAACTTCAGGTAAAAAGTCTGAAATTTTGGCTTACTGTCCTGGAAATTTCAAACATGGTTACGTTTCCTACATTTATGCTGTATAGTTACACAAAGTAAACATCCCAGAATGGCCTACAATTAATGCTTGCTGTGATCACTCAGATTTCACAAACTAAACTGGCTTGAGCCAAGACATACTTGGAAGATGTAGGTGATTTATTACACAGAGTGATGAATAAGTAGCCCCAAGAACAGGCTGTTTCAGACCGTATGAACAGAAGAGTTGTGATCTTCTCCAAATGCATTTCACAATGATGCCAAGACTGCCTGTCTTAAAATTTAAAAATGTTAATTATGACACATAAAATTATATGTGCTTAAATTTTGAATAATAGTAGGTGATCAAACATGACCTAGAGCTACAGTAAAAGGGTCTGAAAAACAATAATTTACAGTAGATTCCTTCTGCTAAAGGTAAACTATACAGCTTAGAAAGATAGAAATAGCTACTTTATGGCCTTGGAAGTATTAAAATTGGATCACATGAAGCTAGAAGGATGAATTTACAGTAAAAAAATCATTCTGCTACTGCAAATTTATTCTCTTTCAAGCCACTAGGGATTATTGTTAGAAATTGTAAACTTTAAGATTAGTTGCATTAAACTGGTTTATTTGATTCCAATTGTGTTTCATGATATCTCACAAGTTGAAATTTCAGTTACTTGGAAGCTACTTTCTTTTTCCAGAAAGTTCAATTATGGCTGAATCCAAAGATGCGTGGGGTAACTGTAGAAATTCTTTACACCTGCTGTCTTCTTCTATTGCACTGTATCAAATACAAACATTAACTTGACAAAAATTTACTAGAAGGGATGATTGCTCCTAAGTAAACTGCCTGGGTGGTATGGATTCTCAATTCTTGCCCACACAGTAGCTCTGAATTACAGTAATCAAAAGGAAATATATTGTTCCTTTGTAGTTCATTATTATGTCCCGAGATTACAAGCCACCTGTGTTTCTAAGTAGTCTGCAATTTTCTGTGATTTAAAGCAGAATGCAATGGGAAAATGGAAAGGTTTTTGAAGTAAATTTCACCATGAGAAAATACTGTCACTGAAACGTATTATAGTAAAAACTAAAAATACACAGTTCCGTTTATACCTGCATTAACTGTATTACGTAAGTGATGAAAAAAGATCTTTTTAAGCAATGTTATTATAATTGAGAAAATGAAAGAATCTGGTTTGTAAAATTCAGAGCCCTGTGTTCTGCAAAGAAATGCCTCTATCATTTTACATAAAATAAACAGCTGTGTAACATTTTCTAGGATTACTTTCCAAATCCTGGATTCAAAATCTAGCACTGCTCATCAACTGCCTTGGCAATGAGCCCCGTTAAGTGTGCTAGTTATATATCAATTTTTTTTTTTACATTTACATTATTATTATGATCTGTTTTTGTAAATAGATCAGGAACTTACATATTAGTACTTCCAGAAAAGTCATAATCCAGACATGTCCAGTGCATGGCATATGAGGCCCTAGTCAGCTAGTAATGCAGCCCCAAAAGAATGTAAACTTTTATCACTTTTACTGATATGGCAAGCACAGACTGCGTAGGTGACAATGAAACACAGTGGAAGGGAAGGCACAGTAGGAATGAACAACACGATTGAAAGGGATGAGACAGCCCTTTGGCCTTTTGTTGTTGTTGTTGCTGTTTACATCCCATAAAGTCACAAGTCTCAAAGATACTTTTCAAAACTTCTGGACCTAGCCCTGTAAAGAACATGAGAGTCTGTGAGATAGAGCCTGACTGTGACTTCAGGATGCATTTTGATAGAGACATGGGTATCTCTGAAAGTAATGTCTACTTATTTTTCCATGCACACTACAGAAGATACAAAGAACACAATAGCTCTATTTGACAGAGCAAATTCTCAACTACAAAACACTAGTTTTCAACGTGGTGACCACCATTAGCTTGCACCTTCACCAGCATGAACAAGAGCCCATGTGCTGTACTCAAAAATCTGTAACAGGAGAGGTGATCCACTGTTGCCATTGCTGAAACACACCACCCACCACCTCACTGTGCTTACATCCACTGTTTGGTCTCCATAAATAAATGTTCAGGAAGTGTCAATAAGTGTCAGTAGGTGCCATTTTTTTCCACTTGGAGGAATCCAATGCCACACCTGTACTTCATCTGCACTTCCATGTCAGATACCATTTTGCCAGGCTGCCCTTCTTCTACCATCTGTTACAAGGCAACAAAATATAAGAAAATATTTCTGGGAAGGTTCAGCCTCCACAGCCATACCACCAATATCCTCCTCTAATATTGTGGGCCAACATAATAAAATAGGAGGCATTACTTTCAGAGCTGCATTCATATAATGCTAAGGCACTTAAAAATTTCTCTCGGTTTACATCTTTAGCAAGCCATATTTCTAAATGAAGCACCAAAACAGAATTAATGATGCTGAAGGCTGGGTGATATCAGAGTGAAGTGATCCATCAAATTAGTCTTAATTCTGATTAACAATTACAGTCTGCAGAGAAAAGCTCTAATTGCCTTCTTGATTAAGAGCTGCTGTCAAGTAGTTTCTAGTTTAAGATTGCTGTTGAAAAACTACATTGGAAAGGACTAGATTTGAATGGTAGTGGCTCTGGAGACTTCTGAGAGAATAAGAGATTAATCTTATTTTGCTAAGAATTTGATGAGCATTTCATACTTTTTTTCCCCCCCACTTCTATTCAGTCCTATTCTCCAAACTAAATACTTTGCAGATATTAGCAATTCCAGCTTTGTTGTAAAGGTCCTACCTTGTGAAATTATCAGAGTAAGATGCAATGAAATTCAAAGGAGGAAAAATGGAGATGGGTGAGGAATAGAAAGAAGACAGCGCAGCAACTACAGTGTTGCTTCTTAGATAGATAACATATAAGATATATATAAGAGGATAACATATAAGAGGATCAGAAAAAAATTGACATTTGTTATGTAGGAATTTAAGCTAACTATACTAGCAATTAGACTACACTTGGCATAATTGCAAACATTTCACCACAATATAACAAATTAATGTTAAAAGTAGCTGACAATTTTGTTTTGCCTATGTGCTAATGGGGATATTATTATGTCTCAGGGACAAAAATTACTTAAATGGCAAAAATGAGTTTTTAATGGCTACTTTGCACAAAAAAATTATAGAAATATTTTTATTTTCTCTCTAAACATGGAAACACAATGTCATTAGGGTAACTTTAAAGCACAGAAACTGCAAATACTAGCTTTAAAAAAGGTAATTTAATCTGGTCAGAAAAGAAATTAAAACATATAGAATTCCGACACTTTACAGTCAATTAAAAAAAAAAATACAGTCAAAAAAAAAAAAAGATTTGTTTTATGACAATGGTTATCTTTATTCTGTCTAAGAATTTCGTATAAGAAATAAAGAATTGTAACAGATTCAAATACCTATTCTTCATAGCTTCTGAAATAACTACTCTAAGGTATCTCTTATTGCCTGAAAATGATACCTAAGCAATGAGAGGTAAAGACATCTTCCTTTGTCAAAGGCTACGGGTGTGTGATAATATTTTGGCTGTCCAAAAAGTGAATAAAAAATCCACTAAAATAAAAAGATCATTTCCTATTGAGCTTTGAATCATATCTCCAGCAACCTTCTCTCTACAAAACAAGGAAACAAACATGCAAACAAATACAATATAAACAATTTGCAAATGAAGTTTTAGGTCAATGCCAGTCTCCCTGTTCCGCCAGGATGGCAAGCATCTGGTGAACTTTAGCCTGTGTTTCTATTTCTTCTAACATTCTCACTGAACTTTAGCCATATTTCCTGTGTGCGACTGTTAGGAGGACAAATGCTTCCTTCTCATGCTAATGCACTGTACTTAGAAAGTTATAATTAAGCCTTAAAGCTGGTATCGTTTGAAGACTTAGTATTTTTGACATGATAAAAAACTTGGGTTAAAAATACATGCAGACAGAGAAGAATCTGTTTTTAAACAAATGTCAGCAATGCCATAGGAAGTCAAATTGGTGTTGCAGATGGTGATGACTGAAGACTGTAAAAATTGCTGTGTTGGAGTTACAAAAAATAACAGTAGACACAAATAAATAGCATTAAAGTATAAAATACTTGAAAACTGAGATAAAGAAATTAGAAACAAAGGTTACACTTCAAGCTCCGAAAATATTTTCTTAGCTCAGAATTGGAAGATGATTAACACTTTTTTTTTCCAGAAAGATATAATTTTGCAATGCAGAATTTAATATGGATATTCTATCTAGACACAAGCATCCCAAAACAAACATCTGCAGGCTGCTTGTATAAATTCTTCTAGTAATTGGCATGTTGTCAGAACCATAGTAGTTCCCAACAAGAGAGCTGAAACAGGCCCAAAGCAAGTATACATCCTTTCCGTAAATACCACAGTCCTAGCCCCAGTTACTCTTTTTACCATAGGAAAAATATATATAAGAACAGAAAAAAAATGAAATGCCTCTTGAGGCTGTTTACAATTTCACTACTCTGCTTTTACATACTTAATTCCTTTCACTGACTCCAGCTGACATTTTCATAGGCAACATATATTGACGCATAGACCTTTACAGTTTCATTTTTCTTGTAGTACATAAGATTGAGAGACAAGGAAGGATCCCAATGATAAATGTTAACAGATGTGCTGCCCAGACAGGAACAGGTGCCTACATCACTCATCTACGAAAAGCCGCCACACCTCTATAAGACATCCCTGATGAGCAGAGGCTGGTACATGAAGTTGCATAGTAAGGAACATGTGCACAAATGTCAGAGATTACCTTTCAGGAAGTAAAAGCAAGTTTCTTGAGAAATGACTGATGAGTGATAATTGCAAGGTGCCAGCAGGCTCTTAAAAACCTGCTAAGAAGCTGGAGGCAGTTTACAGAGCTGTCACTGAGAGGTGAGCCTAGAATTGTCTCTTTGAAGTGGCCAAACACAAGATTTGGTTAGGACTAGATTCTGAGCTCTTATTTACTCCATCTTTTACAATGTAGCTCAGTACCAGTTTCCAGATGTTTCAGGCAGTGTTTATTTTCTCTGTTATCACCTGGGGGAAAAAAAGGTGTGCAATCAATTTCAGCACTGAACTATGAATCCTGTGTAGCTGAGATCCACTGTATGCCATGAAGTCTCAGTGGAGACTACTCTCAAGCTCTCTGTACAGTACCACCACTCTAATAGACTTATATCTGGTCCATTATTTCACTTTTGAATAAAAACTATTGGGTTTCTATGATGGGTAATAATTTTCCTAACCCTTGACTCATTTCTTCTCCTATGTAAAACCATTTTCTTCACTAAGAGCTGGCAACATGATCTAAGTCTTCCCTTGTTAGCAATTGTATTTTACGTTTGTTTGTGTTTTTTTTGTTTGTTTGTTTGTTTTAGTACTTGAAGCACACAGTTTGACACCAATTTGCTATGAATTTTAAAGACAAAAAGTAGTTCCTTAATGCAAAGCAAATTCTAAAAACTATTTATCAAAATATCCATCAATTCATTTATAGTTATTGATGGAATAAATATGTTGCAGAAAGGAGCAAATAAATTTCATCTGGTATTTTTTGATAATGTATATTATTTCCCCTTAAGCTACATACTAATGCTGTTTCTATTTATTTTTTAATAATTATCTCAGCTATATTGTGCCAAAGAGATGGACATCTAAAGTTGTTATATAATTATAATAATTTTTAAGACTGCATCCACTAGACAGTTGCACAGTATATTTCATCCTGACTAAAATTTCAGGCATCACTGTAACATAAAATTTTGACAGACTGTCATCTCTATACAGGGACTTTCAAGGTACTGTTAGTTTCGTATTGTGGACTGTATTGGAGGCTAAAGAAATCAGAACTCTTTTGATGTTAATAAGGAAAAAGTTCATCGTAGAAGTTTGCCAGAGTTGTTAATACCTGTCTCTGACCTACCACAGTGACTGATTTTTTAAAGGAAATTTGCAGTGTAATATGGCAAGTTAGGTAACTTTCCTGTGATATATGGGAGTCAATGTAGATAAAAAAAAAAAAAAAAAAAAAAAGAAGGGGAAAAAGATATAACGTATTTTTAAAGTAATGTAAAACAAAAGATAAAATTGTACGACCCTATTCTGCACTTAATCTTGTTTTAAACTACCACAGTCTGTGGGCTTGCATGGATATAGCTAAAGGAAAATTTCCCCTGTTCCCATTGCTGAGGCCTCATCTGGAGTTCCGTGTCCTCAGCAGGTCTGCACAGTTGAATAAAGGCATGAAACTTCCAGGAAGAGTCCAGCAGAGGGCCACAAAGATGAGGAGGAGCCTGGAGCATCTCCCTAATATGGAAAGATGGGGCTGTTTGTTCTGGAGAACCATAGACTCACAGAATGCCTTGAGTTGAAAGAGACTCACAAGAGTTGTTGAATCAAATGCCTGCCTCTACATAGGAACAATCAAAAATCATAGAATCATAGAATCACAAGGTTGGAAATTACCTATAAGATCATCTAGTCCAACTGTATTTCTAAGAGCATTGTTCAAACACTCCTTGAACTCTGTCAATGTAGGGCCATGCCCACTGCCCTGGTGAGCATATTTCTGTGCCCAACCATCTTCTGGTGAAGAACCTTTTCCTAACATCCAACTTGACCCTTCCCTGACCCAGCTCCCTGCCATTCCCTCTCATCCTGTTGCTGTCACCAGCAGAACTCAGCACCTGCCCCATCACTCAAGATGAGACTGGAAGAGGATGTCATCAACTTTTAGAAATACCTGAAGGATGAGTTTCAAGAGAATGGATCCAGATTTCTTTAATGTTGTCCAGAGACAGGAAAAAGGCACAAACTGGAACATGGGAAATTCCCTATAAACATGAGAAAAACTTCTTTACTTTGAGGGTGACTAAGCACTGGAGCAAGCTATCCATAGAGATTGTGGAATCTCTTTCTCTGGAGATATTCAAAACTCATATAGACTGTTTCCTGTGCAGCCTAACCTGGGGAATCTGTTTCAGCAGAGGGGAGCTGGCTAAGTGATCTCCAGAGGGTCTTTCTAAGCCTTCTGATCCCATAATGCATTGTCCTGCCAAAATACGAGCCTTTCTAAGGCATCAAGAAAGTATAACAAAAAAATGCATCTTGCAATAAAATACTTTTTGTTTTCTAGTTTATATTTGAAAGTTTTATTTTTATTTATTTATTTATTTATTTAAGTTTTTAACGATTAAAGTGTAGTATTCCACAGTGAAAAGTTGTGGTCATCTTTAACAATGACTATGGATTTGTTCAGATGGAAAAACTATTTTGTATTATTATCTTCCAGAATTCCGATTTACCCATTTTCAACTGAAACATCTAAATTCCTATTGAAAAAAGTGATATCTTGCTCCTGTATTTCAATAACCAATTTTGATACACTGAATCTTGTAGTACATTGGATCAAACTCATGAAGAGAAGTCTAAAATCCGACAAATGGCATCTGCATAGAGATAAGCATAATAGTTGTTAAAGTGGGAAAAGGAAAGCAAAAGGAAACCACAAAAGAGATGTATTAAAATAAATTATTTTCCAAAGCATCAGGATTCACTGCTGAAATCAATGTTCACAAGTTCTGCACTAAAACAGTGGAATTCTTACCAAGGCAGAGCTGAGGTTTCTTTCATGTCTTAAGAAGCCATGGCCTAGCATAAAACATGTAGAGTCCCTGAAGACACCCTTAGTGGTGAGGAGGCACTGTCAAGCATTCCATGTACTCTTTGATGAACTTTCTCTTGCAACTCTTCTTGTCAAAACTTCCTTAGAATATATCACAAATTGTTTTCACAGAAGATACCAATATAATATCAGAATATTTTCAGTGTGGTTAGTTTTTACCAGCTCTTGGATACTACTTTAATACAGGATGATTGGGTATTTCATATACATGTGTGAGTCTTTACACTCATATGCTTTTCTGTGTGTATCTCCTAATTTCCTTTTTTGTTGAGAAGTTTGTGTATTTGTGTATCGATAGAAGAGCAAAGTTCAGTTCGTCAGCAGTATTATTGCTGGAGCTGAATGAAATTCATCTGGGAAACAAACCTGAAGAGTTGCATACATCTGAGTACAAATAACATGTTGCTACAAAACTGATTAATAATCACATTTAGAAGGCTATAATTAACTGTATTTAATTTTTTTTTTTGTGCCAGTGGGAAAGGATAAAATGAATATTTATCATTCCTTCATTGAGTTAATTTGAAAAATGTGCTAACTGAATTCATATTTAATATATGGTATTTTTGCATGTTTTCACACAATTGTTTGCTTTCAGACAAGAGGCTGTTTCTTCTTTATTGTGAAGTTCAGAAAGATCATATATTACACCTGAAGATTCATCTTGAAACGCGGAAATATCTCTATATTGCCAATACCTATGAAAACCAATACTTCACATAGGGGATAGGTCAAGTGTGTTCCCATTAGCAGGTATAGTGCCTGGCATCTCCAGTTCATATTTAGAAATAAATAAGAGGCCTTGTAAATGTAATTCTAGTGAAGTATAAACAATATGCAGGCTTTACTTTAAACAGTTTATCCTTATTGGAGCCATTTAAGAGAATCTGATTTATACTACAGATCTGGCAAAACACTGAGGTGATAACTCCCCCATCCTTGTAAAAACTACATAATAAAAAACTCTGTTAAAGGAAGCACCTTTCATAAGCAAAAGTAATTTGAGAATTACAATCTGGTTTGTATTTCTCTTCCCACAACTGTAGAAGTTTCACAAACTGCACTGAATAATATCAACCCATGAACACCATTACATGTTGCTTAGCTTTGGATATACATGCAAAATCAAAATGAAAATACTAATTTTCATTTGGCTAGACATTCCAAAATGATCAAATACCTACCAAGATCCCAGAGTAGTTGACTGTGAGCGAATCTGATCTCAGTACTCACAATTGCAGCTACTACTGCTGGTGATCATGCAATTTTTAATGGGGCATGTGTTTGTTTAGTTTTGCAGAAGTATAGATTGTGTCTTCTCTGCAAGATCAACGCTGATAATTAGCTGTATTTACCTACTGAAACACAAAAGAAAGCACAACAATGACAGCACAGCCAGCAAGGTCCTAAGCTGCAACAAATGAGGACTTACTCAAATACAACAGCCACAGAAAGAAATGAAAGAATCTACTTACCTTTAGAAGGCCTCAGGTATGCAGGGATCACTGGCAAAACACCCTCACCTCCACTGCCAACCCTCAAATGAGGTCTGGGAAGGAATGAATCCTGGCTCCACCTCTTCTGGTCACTCAGGTACATTGCATGCACCTGAGCTCTCCGGGGTTGGCCCTGCCTTCCCGTCAGGTGCTTAATCACTGGTTCAAGCCATCACTTAGCATTTCCACTATACTGACACAAAGTCAGTTCTCATGGCATTAAAAAAAAAAAAAAAAAAAAAAAAAAAAAGATTATTTTTGTTGTCTTTTAATTTTAACCAGTGTAGCTCCAAAACAACTATGCAGTGTATGCTTCTCAATCATATTGTAAAATCTGTCAGAATCTGAAGTCAGACTTTTAATATCTCCCATGATTTACCAGTAAAAATGCCATGTAAAGGATGTTATTGGTGAAAGGATTCTGTAAAAGTATTCAAGGACCAGGAATAAAGCAGAGAAGTAATTTTTCCTACTGTATAGTTATGAAAATCTGACTACCTGATATAATTGTCAATTTTATTACAGCAGAATGAAGAATAGAAATCTGCGTAACAAAATTCACTCAAAGTTAATGCATTTCAGGTATACTAACAAACTTTTTTTTTTTACTTTTCTTGAATAGACTTTTGATCAAATTTATTAGCTCAGCAATCAGCAATACACAATTTCCAGGTCTGTGGATATTTGGGAAATCAATTTTAGAAGTACAAATGCAGTATTTGTGCCAGAATCCTTTCTGTATTCTGCCAGTGAGGAAGCAGGAGCAATACCACATTATATTTATGACATGACAATGGTATAAATTCCCAGAAACAGTAATTTCTTCTAATCCTGAACAAATGTGGAAAACATTGCCTATAATTTGCTGTCTCTTGGCTTTTTCATGACACTCTGATGAAAATTTTTGTAAGTCTTTCCTGATCATTTTCTACAAATTCTTGGGAAGTACTTCAACCAGGCACTTGAGCAAAGGTTTATGCATTAAGTAACAATACTGAAAATAAAACAACTCCAATAATACTAACTAAACAAAAAAATATTTTCAAGGTTAAGTGTGCAACAAATGGGGAAAAAGTCCTTCACAGAGTCACAGAGTCACAGATTCCCAGAAAAGGTAAGATTAGAAGAAACATCTGGAGATCATCTGGTCCAATAATGGCATGCAAAGCAGGAATGACTAGAAGCTGTGTTTTTTAACATCTATAGTATGGAGACTTCACAGCCTCTTTGGACAACTTGTTTCAGCACTTGAACCATCTCACCATAACTAGATTTTTCCCATATTCAGTTCGGCTTTCAATCCACCTTACAGATCAATAGACCTACGAGAGATAAACTGCCTCATCAGCTGGTATGTTTATCCCAACGTAAAATGAAAAAATCAGTGGAAACAGATTGGTTAGACATGTTTTCTCCTTCGTAAATCTATGTTGATCATTTTTCAATTACCTTCTCTTCTTTCATATATTTCAAAAGTTTTCTTGGCTTATTCCTGTTGTATATAATTTTATTTTATGCAGGTTATAATGACACGTTATTACTGGAAAATAAGAAAATACCTTTCATCACAAAAGCTATTTAGCAAAACAGCTACATAAATAAAGGATCAGAAAAAAATCTCTTTCTGTATAGAATTTTTTTCTAGATCCAATGGAAAAAAATGTTGTTTCAACAGATATTAAATACAGATGTTATATACATGCCGCATCTAATTAGATCATACAAATATACTTTTAGGAAAGATTGTACACTGCAGAGAGATGGAAATTAAGAAAGAGAGAGCCTGATTACTGAACCAGATCTTGGACTTGCAATATTTGTCACCTCCAGTTATGAGCTTTGATTATAATTTATGCTCTTTAAATGAGTGATGTACTAATTTGATTAAAATGGAATCAATTAAAATATGTTGATGTTACATAAAATGAAAAGGGCAAATAAGAAGTCAGAACATTTAAATGAGATTTTCAGAGAGTGAAATCTTACCTTTTTTCACTACATTAACCACTTCAGCAAAAGACTGCTTACAACAAATTTTGCCTCTCTGAAGAACAAACAAGTTTGTAGTTAAGATGAATACTGTATATTTTCCCCTAGCAAAGTCTGTTTGTTTTGTGAAATTGATAAATCCCTTTGGCAAAATGTAGAAGATAATTGGATGGTGAAAACTTTGGCACTTGTGATGGCATGCAGTTTTTAAATAATTGTGGACACCATTTTGTTAAAACTGTATTGCTCTTTACCTATGTAATTCTGTTGTACTTATTAGATAAGTGACAGTTTTGTCAAAATTATCACTGTGTTTGGCAACTCTGAGTCCAAAATATTGGACTTGAGAGATACCCAAATATTTAGATCTGCAGATGGTACTGTTGCAATTTCATTCTAGTTAAAGAAAAAGATTTTACAGTAAAGCAATATGCATTATGCATGTGTAACATCTGTCTATTTAATGTCCTTTAGAGCATTTAGGAAAGGCACTCCAAACCAGAAATGACTAGATAGTCCTAATCACCCTGATGTATATCCTTGCTGAATTTCATTATCATTTTTATCAATTTAGGATTTTAGTTTCATCAACGTATTGTTAATAAATTAAATATGTACATTAAAACAAACTAAAGTTTCAGTGATAGGATCTGACAGTTAAAATTTGAAATTATTTTCAAAAGAAAATAGGTTGACCAGAGCTAAATACACAAATGACATTTTGCTGTTTACACTACATATGAACCCATATCAAAAAATTAAACTCTTGATATTTAAACCTGCAAAATTAGATTGTCTTTATAGCAGTATCATTAATGAGATCTTAAGAATTTAAAATTAATACTGCAAACAATTTATGACACAGAACTTTGGCAAGGAAAAATTCAGATGTTTTTCTCACGTCAGACTATCCATTCCTTTGCTATAGTGCAGTTACCAGTGAAGTTAAACCAGCCTCTGGTTCACATCCTGGGCAGGTTAAGAGGTCTTCAGACTTCATTTACCACTAAGATTTTAGACCATCATAAGTCTAAAACATGACTTTATGTTGACATTTTAATGGTCAAAATAAGCAAAGAGTTAACTTACTTTAAACTTCTAAACCTCTGACCCTGGCCACAAAACTGAATTTCAGCATGAATTTTTCTAATGTGTCTTTGACTGTGCACATGTGGCAATGTCTAAAACAGCTGCCCATATTTACTTTATAAGCCTTTCAAAATATTTTCCTTATCTTTTTATTTTGCACAGCCTCTGTGAATCATGGAAGGTAAGCAAAGGGATTCTCTCTTTCTTACCTTTTATTTGGCTAAGTCAACCTTAAAAATCACATTATAGATCATCTGTGGGGAAGGAAATCTTACACAAGTTAAACATTCAACTTCTGTCAGGAAAAGGTCTTGGGGCATTTATTTTTTTTTAATTAATGTGTCAGACACAAAAATGTTCACTATACACCAGTTCTTGCCAACAGCAAGTCAAATAATTAAATCACTGTATTCATGAGACAGAAATATCATCCCTTCCCATTACACAGAGACCCTTCACCTTCTAGCCTTGTAAACTCTTTGACTGGCTTTTTTCCAGTAAAAGTGCACTAGTTTCTTCATTTCAACATATACAGATAAAAGAAACACTGCAGTGTACGTAAAACACTGTCAATATCAAAGAAGTTAAGATTTTGACTGTTGAAAAGATAGCAGTTCAAATTTCAAGTGATAAACAAAATCATTATCTTTATATTTACTTTTCAGTAAGCTTGTTTCTTTGTTTGAAGAAAAAATTTGCTTTGTTTGTAATGTTTTTTATTTATTGAAAGGATTGCAATATATTCATAATATATATTATATGTTATTCAATATATATTCATATTATATTACATTATATTACACATTATATTACATTATTCAATATATTCATATTATATATCATAATTGCAAATATGACATTGCATATTTTTAATATGCACTGATAAAAGGGAAAGGTAAAAGGCTGTTGAGTACTATCAGGACCTAGGAAGCTAGTATAAAAGGAAGAAAAATTGGAAATCAGTGATCAGTATTTTGCATTCTATGTCAGTCAGAAAAAAATACAGAAAATATAATAGGAAATAGCACATGATTTGTTTCAGCCAATTGCTGCATAGAAATCAAATATATACATCTGAAACGGAACTACGCAGATCACTCTGAAAGTAATACTGCCTTATTTAATTCCATGGAAACTACAGTGGATACAAAGAGCTCAGTAACACTATTTGATAGAGCAAATATCAGCTATGAAAAAGCATTTCCAGCAGTCACTACCACTAGCTTTGCATTTTTGCCAGCAATGAGCAAGAAATTGCATGCCATGCTTGTAAAAATCTGCACCAGCAGAGGCAACACACTGTTACACAGCTGTTACGATGGCGTCATTGCTGAAACACCTCACTGTGCTCATATCCACTGTTTGTTCTCTGTAAACATTCAGCAAGTGTCAGTGAATGTCAATGAGTACAATTTTTCCTGCATGGAGGAATTCTGTGAAGCATCTTTGCTGTCAAACTTCCCCTCTGCTGCCATCCATCACACAGCAACAAGATGTAATGCAATATTGGTGGGAGGATTCAATGTCAACTACCATATCATGAATATCCAGCTCTGAAGTCATGGATGAACAGAATAAAATAGGAGGTATTACTTTCAGAACCTTGTATTAGTAATAGGCACTATCATACTTAAACAGATCATTAAGTGATTATATGTTTCTCTAAATTTTTAGGGAAAAGCTTGTGCTTTTTATGAATTTAAAACATAATTTGTTAATAATATCCAAAATGAAAACACGTTAAAAAAAAAAAAAAAAGACATTGACAAAATAATTATGCATGGATTTTATACTTAACTCAGAGTGACTTGCAAATTTATCTGAAGCTGCTAATTTATCAGTATATTCATTCTAGAGCAGGATGAATATTGTCCTGTTTCAATCGAGGCCTTCTAATCACTCCAAATATTGCTCTGTAGAAAAATAATGTCACAGACTCAAAGAATCACAGGGGTTGGACAGGACCTCTATTGACATATGATAAAACTGTCCTGTAATATGAATATCAATGGAGTTCCAGTTTGTTGATAAAGCTCAAAGGTTCTTAGAAAATAGTAATTAGGAAATTCTCACTTGGTCCAATAACAGATGCCTTTAAAAAATCTTGAGAAAAAAAGATGAATTGCGTTACTAGCTACCTATCTGCCATGAAAGAGACACCTTCTATTCACAGAAAAAAAAAATTAACTATTCAGCAAGAATGATAAAAATGATTGTGTCAAATAGGTACTAAAATGCTTTTCAGATTCCAAACAGCAATTATTGAGTACCAATCAGTGTAGGAAACAGCACAGCAACTCTCCAACACATGTGAGAATAATCAGTATTTTCCATTCAGCTCCTCCCTATTCAGGACTTCAGAGGAATTTTTTCATGCACCAATGCAGGCAGCATACTGACAGTCTGGGTAACAACTTGGCAGAAGAGGACGAGTGGACACCACGTGGAACAAGAGCCAGAAAAGAGTTCTTATGGCAAGGAAAGTCAAGAGCACCCTTGTATGTATCAGGAAAAGTCTTGCAAGCTAATCAATGAAGATGATCCTTTCTTTCTGCTTGAAGCTGATGAGGTCACAACAGGAGTGCTGGGTCCAGTTCTGGACTCCCCAGTATGAGCGACGTAGCCATACCAAACAGAGTTCAGGGAAGGGCCACAAAGGTGATTAAGGCACTTGAAGCATCATAAAAGCAGAGGCTGGGAGAGCTGGGGCTGTCCAGTCTGGATAAGAGAAATTGCTAAGTGTAACTTGTCCATGTTTATATTTGCTGGATGGTAGCAAAGAAGGTGGAGTTACGTTTTTCTCAGTGTCATCCATCGTGAATGGCTAAAAGGCAGAGGATAAAATAGGCATTAAGACAGATCCATTTAAGCATAAGACTTTTTTTTTTTTTTTTTTTTTTTTTTTTTTTGTATTGTGAGACTGATCAAGAACTGAACCAGGTTACCTGAAGACACTGTGGGGCATTTGTACTGGAAAAACTTAAAACCTGACTGAACTGACCACGGCTCTAAGCAATCTGCTCTAGTTACACTTCCATTAATATACAGGCATTTGAACTAGATGATCTTTAAGGGTCCCTCTCAATCCCAACTATTTTGTGATTCTGTGACATAACTAATTTATCTCATAGATTTCAGAGATGTATACAATTTTGGTAGGACCATATTGGTGCTGCACAATTTCATGGAAATTGGAATGGCACATTTATTTAAGACAAACCATGAAAAATTTTCTAAATTCCTATGACAGAAAATTTTTGCTTTTGATTGAGAATCCTTTAGAAATCAGCAGTTTCTGAAGATGAAGTGATTTTAAAACTGTAGCCTTTAGTACAACGATTATCTCATATTTAAAATGTCAAATAGGGAGTAGAAATGCTTTTCAGTATTCTATACAGCAAACTTAGTTGTGAATGTAGCTAATGTATTGTAATGCACAATACATTAGTGAACCAAAGCCTGTTATTAACAATAAAGAAGAGGGAGAAGCTTCTTAGAAAGCAATAGTTTTCTAATTTTGGCTTTATTATTATTTCTTTATTTGCTCAAAACTTCATCTGCAATAAATACAGAACACAAATAGCAAAGGTAGCAATGATCCAAGACTCTCCTCAATGCTATTTGCATCTGCATCAATTTAGGACACCAAAATTTTACTTCCTCTGAAATGTTCACACATCTGTTACCTATTTGCAAAAAATAAAAATTATATCACAGGTTTACCAGACCTGCTTAACTAATCCTTATAAAATCTCCAATGGGAATGTTGTGCATTGGTTACTTATGTTACATTAGCAAGTTCTTTAGGGACACACATAAATAAGTAGAATGGTAAGAATAAAGAGAGATGTTAACTTTACATCCTCAACCTGATTGAGTATCTTCTTCTGTGGTTTTGAGATCTTATGCCATTCAAGTTCAATTTTACCTGTCCTTCAAAAAATAAGCTACCGTGTATGTAAATGATTTCTGCCCCCCCAAAAAATTGATTCTTAAAAGGTAGGTGAAATTATAGGCAATTATACATGTAACTGTCTCCTCTCCTCTCCTCCCCTCTTGTCTTTCCAGTAGATACAGCCTAAAAGTCTGGTTTTAATGTATGTCATTACTCAGATAAATAATGAATTTGCTAATATTTCTGGTAATAGTTTGTTACTGTTTGTGTTTTCCACTTATATATATGGAACCTATCTTCTACTGTATCAAATATAGACTAGTGCACTGGAGCAGAACAGGAATATTGATGCTTGCATTCAAATAATCTTGCTCTAGACAATTTAGTACAGTCTCAGTATTTCCTTGTGTTAAGCTCTTAAGGAATAATTCCTGCCTGGGTAAACAACTTGGAAGATTAAAGAATCTCTCAAGCCTCACAATGTTTTTGTGAATTGACATAAAAGCGTACTGTCATAAACAGATCCTGTAATTGTTGTTTTTTACCTCATACTCTGTTCATTTTACCTTCTACCTACATACAGTCTTTGCTTACATTGCCATCATTTGTTGTTCTCATGCATGCCTGCTTTCTCCATACCACACAAACAGATGTATACAATCATACAATCACAGAATGGTTTGGGTTGGAAGGGATTTTAAGATCAACTACTTCCAAACCCCCTGCTACAGGCAGGGACACCCCCCTCTAGATCAGGTTGCTCAAAGCCCCATCCAGCCTGGCCTTGAATGCTTCCAGGGAGGGGGCACCCACAGCCTTGCTGGGCAACCTGTTGCAGTGTCTCATCACCCCCACAGGAAAGAATTTCTTCCTAATACCTAGTCTAAATCTACCGTCTTCCAATTTAAAGCCATTTCCCCTTGACCTGTCCCTACCTAGCCTTATAAGAATTGCCACATACTCTAGCAGTGGTAATTGTGCAAAGTATTTTTCTCAAGAGGAATTGTATTGCAATGTAATGCAAAGTTTCATACGTATAAGATCAGATAATATCTACAGGCAGCACAAATTAAGAGATTGTATTCATGTATGCCAAGATGAGTTTTACTATACATGCAGAAAATAAACACTTTTTTATACTATAAGGAAAAGAAAAACAAACTGAAAAAGAGAAAAAAGAAGACAAAAAAAGTAAGTACAGAATTTATCTGATGAAATAAGCTATTTTTCATATGTTTTAAGGGTGGAATACATGACATTCAAATTATTAATTAAAGGTATGAACCACCATCTGTTTGTCATACTACATGAGCAGGACAGAAAAGACATGCATTGTGGTACATATGCAAACCACCTATATTAGAATATTCTTTTTCTGCAGTGTCTGAGCCATCCCCAAGTCCGTTGCTACAGAATGGCTGAGCAACACAAGTACTGCAGGCTGGTGTTTTTAAGGAATCAGTCTGACTATAAATTAGTGCTCCTTACTGGTAGTAATGTACCATGCAGAAAGAACCTTCTTATTATGTTCCTGCTACACAGACTTTGAGTCCACAAATATTAGAATGAATGAGATTACCCATTCACTTACTGTCAAATTCAATTGAGCATAAAAGAATGGATAACAGAAATCTTGGCTTCAACTCACAGATGCAGAGCCAATAGGAAGGAGGCAGAGAGATTCTCATATATTCCTTGTATAATAAAACAAGAAAGGACTACCTTTTTGGAGGTAGCAGATTAGGGAGTTAAAAAGACACTTCAAGTATTCCAAGTGCAGTTACTTCTTTGGATGGTGCTTAAAATGCTAGTCAAGTCTTTCTATAGCATCACCTTTTCAGTCATTCTAATACACACATTAACTGTATTGTATTATGTATGTACTGTATTGTATTAACTGTATTGTAATAATGTAATTACACATTAAACTGTAAGGGGATGGTAAAGGTGGTCATTATATAAATATAACATCAGAAATTTTATGATTTTTGAAATAATGAGTAAAGAGAAGAGCCTAAAGATTCTTAAATCTTAATAAAATAATACTTTATGTGGTTTGGATTTGGATATGCAAAGACAGAACTTTACAGTTTCTGTAACAAAAATTACTAACAGAGGTTCTATCTTAGGATAGAGTATAACTATTCCAGATATGGTATAACAAATAAATGCTATCAATAATCATATATAATTGTTCAGGCATAGCAAAATCAACAGATTTCTCCATGAAGTAGCAATTAAACAAGAGATAATGCTCTATAAATTAACAAAACAGTTGAATGAAATCTCCTTTCTAATTCCAAGGACCGTATGAAGAAATGTAAAGATATTATCAACTAAATTTTATCAAATGTTGATTGATAGCTACCAGAGGAACTTATGAAGATACAGTTGTATTTGAGTTCTCAAGCTCTTTTGTGGGCAGGCATCCCCAGATAATTGGGCAGACAGTCAGGACACTCATACTGCTCGTGCAAAGCTTAAGAAAGATTAAGATTAGAAATTATTTTTCTCTTATTTCTGCAGAAAGTTATAACAGAGGAAAGTGAAGAACACAAAATAATATACTGAAATGCAGGAGAGTATCTCACCTTTTGTACAGAATATACAGCCTTTCATGAGAGAAAAAAGATATTTTATAGCTAATCTTAGGGGAACTTTTAGTTTTTGGTTAACAGATCAACTCACCAAAAATATTCTGCAAAAATATTTTAGGGAAAGTAAAGAAATTGCCTTCCTTATTCAGTTTTCCTTATTCAGTATGTAAAAAGGTAAGATAATCTAAGTCTTTAGCACTCCTTAGTGGGTATAGTTCGAAGACTGTTCAACCATTTCTGCGGGAAAGCCATTCTGAGTAGGAAATAGCATTTTACCAATGGATGCTTAATTTATCTGGAATCCTCACTGATAATCTTCACTGATAGTCTTCAGACTCTCATCTGAAAAATGCAGCCATTGAAATGTAATAACTCATTTACTTCTTTAAATAAAAATCACTCAAAATATAGCAACTAGAACTGTGATGGCAGTTCTTTGTTGTTGTTAAATTATTCAGATGATTTTAAAATGATAGCTTAAAATTTTCACTTTAATTACAAAAACTCCATAGTGATTTCTCTAATTTCATTGCTTTCTTCCTTTTTTTTTCTTTCATAAAAAAAACGTTCTTAGAAAGGCATTCAGAAATGAAGCGGCTGTTTTGGGAGGAGAAAAGGACAGGACAGGAAGGTAGTAAAATTGCTACTGATATTTTTATGAATGATATCATCTGCAATTTCCCATTATTTTCATGTACACAGGGGCATTAAAGTAAATCTAAAATCTGCCCATATGCCTTATCATTATGTAGTGTAGTGATATAACACGGGAAATTTTAATTGAGCCCGTTAAAAGCATGTCATATTTCGCATAAAATATTCAAAAAAAAAATTCTAAGAATTACCTATGTAGTAATCTTTCTTCCACTCACCATGAAAAAGGAAGCCTTCTGTCATAAAATAGTCCCATTTCTTTTGGCCAAACTTCATTGCAGGTAATCAACTCAACTTTTACTCCTGAAAGAATAGATCATTTTTGTATTTGGCAGAAAAATAAGTGAAAGTCTCTGCGTTTTGTAAGACAATATTATTATGATTTCATATATACTACCTCAGAAATATAATCAGAAGGCATTGTTATTCTAGTGAGAATAGGTGTTTTTTTATTGTTTCTTTGTTGCTGTTTCTTTTTTTTTTTTTTTAAATAGAAGTATAAGTTCCCTTGTTGGCAGATTTTTGTCAGGCTAAAAAATTGGCTACCTATATTTTACTCTGAGACAGCGAAGGTGTCCGATCACTACACAGCTCTTAAGAGTTCTGTACAACACAACTATAATGATTATACACATGGTGATTATTTTTGGTGGTAAAGCTACTCATTATTCCATGTCAGGACTAACTTGTGCACACTTGCCACTTCTTCATAAAGAAATAAGCACTGCTCAGATATTTATCTTATGGTATTTAAAATCAATTATTAAGTCGGAAGAATGGAAGTGGTCAAAATAGATAAGGATTTTTGCTGAGTCATGTATTGAGTCTTGTATAGTTCATATATGAATACAATCTTATAGTTTGAGATTTATTCAAATATATCCTAATAATACCTTCTGGTAAATGGTTTATAGATATTATTTATTTATTTATTAATAGAATGCCCCCAATGGGCCCCCACTACAGGAAAGATGTGGAGCTGTTGGAGAGGGTCCAGAAGAGGGCCAAAAATATGATTAGAGCAGATGCTGGAGCACGTCCCCTATGAAGACAGGCTGAGGGAGCTGGGTTTGTTCAGCCTGGAAAAGAGAAAGCTGTGAGGTGACCTCATTGCAGCCTTCCAGTATTTAAAAGAGGTTTATAAACAGGAGAATAACTTTTTACTTGAGTAGATAATGATAGGACAAGGGGGAATGGTTTTAAGCTCAAGGAGGGAAGGTTTAGATTAGATGTCAGGGGGAAAGTTGTTCACAGAGAAAGTGGTGGGATGCTGGAACAGGCTGCCCAGAGAGGTTGTGGATGCCCTGTCCCTAGAGGTGTTCAAGGCTACTTTGGATGGAGACCTGGGCAACCTTGTCTAGTATTAAATGGGGAGGTTGGTGGCCCTGCGTGGTGGCAGGGTCATTGGAACTTGATGATCCTTGGAATCCCTTCCAATCCTGACCATTCTATGATTCCTGGAGTCTCTACCTATTATTAACATTGGCATACAATTATTAACATCAAAAATCAAGTATTTGTCTACTGATGAAGACCTCTCTAAAATCTATGTTCCAGTGCAGTCTTATACTGAACAGAGGTGTATGCACAATTGGTAAGATACAGCTGCAGATTTATTGTGAGATGTTTATAGCAACATAGGACTACACAGTACTGTATTTTAATGTTATATGAAATCATAATGGAACGTCAACACCTCCTAACCAAAGTAGCTTTTACAATATATTGTTCTTTGACTTGTTCCAGCTTTTCAACTCAATTAGGTCTAAAAACCAAGTGTTGAAATAGCTGAATTTCCCTGTGGAACAGTAATTTCAGTTTTTCCTCAGTTCTACATAATGTTACCTCAGCAATCACCCTTTCTGCCTGTTTCACAGGTTTGTCTGCATTACCAGTGGGAAAGCATCCTTCGTTTATGAGGTGGGAAAGCAAGCTCTGCAGAGCCATTACTTCCCCTTTCCACAATGGTGTGAAGAGAGCAGGCTGAGCCTTGATATTATTTCTTTACCCAAGAATGTAACTGCACTGACACAGTGGCACCTGGCCATGTAACCGCGTGAAGTATACAGCTGTTGCATTACAGTCTATTCTACCCAGAGGTGACGGCAGAAGGTAGATTGTGACTGAGATACAATCTGTGTCTGGGGCACTGCAAAAGAGTCCTGTGCTCTTACTCTTTGTGCTATATGCACAGTATTTGTTCAAAGCCACAGTTTAGTTATTTGCTTTGGCCACTGCATGGACTCTGGCCTTGCAATATATTGTCTAAAAAACTGTTTGGCTAGAATAACAATCTCATTAATGTAAGAAAAATATGGCTGATGAGATATTTCTATTTGAAATGTGATCTGGATTTTCAATGCAATATCTTTTTAAACTAATAAACTTTAGTTTCTTAGACAGTCCAAATGTATTTATTATTTCTTATTGCCAAATAAAATGTGTTTTCATATAATAAAATTGTTCTGTGAAGATGTATTTTGATATTAATTGTTCTGACAATTTCACAACAACACAAGCCATAAGGTATTGTATTGCAGATTTTTACATTATATCATTTAATATATTCCATGTTCAGTGTGAAAATTAGAAGGAAATAACTCCTCGATACTCACCTCATGTTGCTTTTAAGGGCAACCTAAGACATAACTTCAGAAACATAAGGATGTTTTCTTCTCTGTGAAATTATACTGAAGTTAGCAGGACTGTTCTTCCTGGCTTTCTAAAATACAGAGTTATCTCACAGAAAACTGAGGACCCACTTCATAAGAGCTGAGAATTTGAACTTCTGTCTAGTCCATTCAGCTACACAAAAAAAAAAAAAAAAAGTATTAGTGACATTAATTATTTCAGCACCATGATTCAGTGTTTTTGGGTACCTAAATTTTGTTATCATTTTAGGCAAAGCTTTATGAACTAAGATTTATGACATAGTATCACAGTAATAATGTCATATTAACTATCAAAGAGGATAGTTGGACTTTTTATGTGGAGATGATACAAGCAAGAAAAATGTAAAGAATTTGCACAGTGGGTTAACGTGTTCATAAAAATCAAGGGTTTAGACTGGCACAGGTATACAAAAGTGTTGAACATAGTCAACTTTATTTTATTTTTGCAAAATCGATGTTAGTCTATATGACCAAGTGATTTTTGCTTGTTTGTTTATGTCATGAACTTATTTACAGACTAATGCATTCCTGTAAATCATTGAATCACAGAATCACAGACTCATAGAGGTTTGAAGGGATTTCTGGAGATCACCTAGTCCATCCACCCTGCTAGAATAGTTTCCCTAAAGTAAGTTACAAAGGAAAGCATCCAGGTGAGTTTTTAATATCTCCAGAGAAGGAAACTCCACAACCTCTCTGGACAGTTTGTTCTAGTCCTCTTCCACCTTTAAAGTAAAGTTTTTCTACATTTGTATGGAACTTCCTAAGTTCCAGTTTGTGCCTGTTGCTCTTTCTCCTGTTGCAGGGCATCATCAGTACTCAGTACAGGAGAGACATAGACCTATTGGAATGTGCCCAGAGGAGGGCCATGAGAATGATCCAAGGGATGGAATACCTCTTCTATGAGGACAAGCTGACAGAGTTTGAGTTGTTCAGCCTGGAGAAGAGAAAGCTCCAAGATGACCTGTTAGCAGTCTTTTAATATCTAAAGGAGAGCTATAGGAAATAAGGAAAAAGACTCTTTAGCAGAGTCTGTGGTCATAGGGGAAATGGCTTCAAACATAGAGAGGGTAGATTTAGGTTGGATAAAAGGAAAAGATTGATGAAGCACTAGAACAGGTTGCCCAGTGATGCATTTGATGCCCTGTCCCTGAAGACTTTCAATGTCAGACTGGACCAGGCTCTGAGCAATCTGATCTAGCTGTGGACATCTCTGTTCACTGCAGGAGAGTTGGACTAAATGGTCTTTAAATGTCCATTCCAACTCTGAGGATTCTATGATCCTATGATCAAAAAAGGCCTGTAAGGGACTGTATAGTATTTCTCCTTTACATGGACTTCTAGTTTGCATTGTGAGTAAGTGTATGCATCTATTTGTTGTGAAAAAGTATTTCTTTTGATAATCAGGATTATCTTCTTATGTATCTGCTTTTTAGATTGTCATCTGACAGCATGGTATACTATATATAAGCCAAGTCATCCAGCCCTATTTATGACTCATTAAATACAAGTTCTTCTTACTTTTTATTTCAAAACTAGCTTGGACCTTCTCAGATAAATCATTTTCATGTATGTACAGATTTTCTGATCCAGCTCAAACATCCTGATGTTTGAATGTGATCTATTAATTCTGTAATTAAAGAGAAAAAATTGGTATTTAGTTTAGAATCATAGAATGGCTTGGGTTGGAAGGGACCTCAAAGATCATCAAGCTCCAACTCCCCTGCCACAAGCAGGGCCACCAGTCTCCATATCTAATACTAGACCAGGCTGCCCAGGACCCTGTCCAACCTGGCCTTGATGAATCAGCCCCTAAAATCGAAAACCCGTGTGACTATCTTAAATGCATACAATTAGACAGTTCAGTTAAGCAACTTAAAGTTTTCCCAGATGCTTGATCTTATATTTAATTCACTGTATTGGCTTATAACTGAACAAGAAAACAGATTACTGGAAACAAGACTGAACTCTACTATCTTGAAAGAATTAACACATTCTCTGTTATGTGCATCAGAATTCATTTTTATAGCATATAATTTAATGATTTTATGATCAGTTGTTTAGCTGCCTCTAAAACAGAAGTATTTCCTTTTGTACTTTTCCTATTTTTTGAACACTAATAATGTTTAAAATTGACTAATGCTCACAGATAATCACATATGCTAATCACCCATCAAATGCAATAATAATCTCAAATTGGTAACAGCTAAATTCTTATGGAGCCTGCCAAGAAGCTCACAACTATTAATATGTAGGAAAAGGAAGTTAAATAATCACATTCATGCAATAGGAAAAAAAGATAAACTCACAGCAGCAGTTAATTAGACGTGGGTAAAAGCTAAAACATCCATGTGCAAAAACAGTAGAAATGTATTGATGTAAAAAATTTATGAATTCCAAGGAATTAGCTTCTTCCCCTGTGTTTCTAAAAGACTCTTCCACCATAAAATTTTTCTCCTGAAATAAAGTTTTTCTGTGCTGTTACAGAGATAACCCTATAAATGTAGAATGATTCATTTGTATGCCAAACATACGCAAACAGTAGTTTGATGATGAGTATAAAATGATCCCATTTATTACCATGGAGTGTATATGTGAGGCCTAATTAGCTAATTCTGCTGAAAATTTCACTGCTGATCTCTCTTTTAAGTACATCATTAAAGCATGAAATTCAATGACACTGTTTTGTTCAAAGTCAGAGGAGTGACTGAAATCATGAATAACAAAACCAAAAAAAGCATGCAAGGTTTAGTAAATTTTGTTATTCATTACCTTGTCCTATGTATCCCATTTTTTTCCTTTTTTTCCCTGTTTATTTATTTATTTAATGATCTATCAGATTGTTGTTGTTTTGCGGTGAAAAATTCATTCATAAAAGAAACTACGTCAACATATGAACTACTTAGGAAATAATCTGAAAGGCTTTTCAGACAAATCTATAAGTAAACAGAGATTTAAACTGATAATGGCTCTCCACTTACTTACATGCATTCAGTATATTTACCACTAATAAGAAGTTGTTAATACCTTTTTTTTTTTTTTTTTTTTAATGCATAATTAAACAGCATGTAAAGAGAACTATGGAGTGAAATTGAAGGACAGACATATAATGTTCCTGAGAAGCAAAAAATAAGGCTAGTCTAAGTTTAAATCCTCCCAAAAAATACTACATGTGTTTGCCACATGAGCAGGATACATGATTATGGTGGGTGTGAAAGCTATTCTCTATCCTTAATATAGTCTTTCCACACTTCACTTGAGCATCTGCTAACATTTTAAATTTTGAAATTGAAGTTTTAGAAATAGTGACCAGGTGGCACCAATATCTCAAAATCTGTGAAGCAGAGATGAATTAATACAGAGATGGAAACTGTAGTAACAAGAGATCTGAGGCACTTTTGTGTTCATTAGAGCTCAGATTTAGCCAAAATTGTACACTCATGGGATTTAAGTATATGGATCAAAAAAAACCCAAGAGGTGACCCTCATAACCTCCTTAATACAAAATGATTTTCAGTATGATAATGATTAAGGCAATAGACAGTGAACATGACACCTCCAAAACAAAAAGCTAGGTGAAGAAATGGCTGTTGTTCTGTGCAAGATGGTGTCAGTCAGCCTGTCTACACAGCCGACAATGTATTGTTGCATTCATGAACTGGGATCCTCGGGGACATATTCTAATGCAAGTTTGAACATCTCCAGTAGTCAGGTCTTGAAGGTATTCTGCTCTTTTCTAGATCTATACCTGACATGGCCAAATTAACTCTTAATAGTTTACAGCAGTTTTCCCAGCTATAAGATAAGTCAAACATTACTAATCTAATTTAGAATTCTTGGAAAATAGTTAATAGGTTTAAAAACTGAATTTTTCTTGTGTGAGTCTTCAGTTAGTAGAAAGAATATCCACTATATAGCTATCTGAATTATAAATTGGAAGTATCTTATTTGAAAATATTCAAAATTTTAACAGAATTCAAACTTTAGTTGTATGAATTTGTCTCAATATCTAACATTTCTGAACACCAGAGCATGAGAGCATGATAGGGTCATAAATATTGCTGGCAAGAGAAAATACAACTACAACAACAAAAAGCTTATGGTGATCTGAACTAGTTTGAAAGTAGAAAAGCTTCAGTCATTCAAAATCTACTTTATGAAAAATATTTATACATAGGAAATATAACATTAAAAATTTCTAGTAAGTGTTGCCAAAGAAGAACACTTTTAAGTGGAGGTTTTTGTTACTGTAGTGATAGAGTTATTATCAATGTGACTATGAATGTATTTCCTGCAGTAAAATGTAATTTTTAAGAGAATAATACAGGAAGTTTTTGAATATTTGGTTTTTGTTGTTTTTTGTTTTTGTTGGTTTTTTTTTTTTTTTTTTTTTTTTAATAAGAAGTGACTAAATACTTTCTACATCGGTCGCAGTTCAATTCTTTTATTGGTGAGCTTTGCCTCTAGCTTCAAATAAGTAGAAGTTCAATGTTGATCAAATCAATCACAGAATAAAATCATACAGAATTAAGTTTTTTTTCAGTCCTGACTCTCTTCACCTTACCTTTAGTTTGCACAATAGCATTGGAATTGAGGTAATAGCCAAATGCTGTGTATCTCAATGCAACATTTTATCAGTGATTGCTCATTTTGATTTAGATGAAACATGGGCTCTGCTCCTGCTGCTCTTACTGTTAAAACATATCTTGAAAACAGTATTTTTCTCTTGATTGTATAGTGTATGTGGGGCTAGCAGTTTATTGAGATTCATAAATTCTTTCCCAGAAATGTTCTATGCTTGAGCTGCCTTTCTGATACGAAAGTGAAGGGGGGAGAATTAAAGTCAGAAAATCATTACCCTTTTCAAAATACAAATCATTCCATCTTTCAGCTCTGAAAACAGTTGCATTCATAAGTATCTAGATTAGAGCTATGATTTCTACTCTGGCAAAATTACTGATGATTAATGCTGATTAAATGATGATTAAGATGCATTACTATTATCAAAACTAAGTATTAGCTAAAGACTGCTGTGTTGCTCATGTTGTGCATATCACTTGTCAAATATGAAATTGTAGAGCCAAAAAATCTTCAAGCGTCTTTCAAAATGACTTATGTAATGTGCTCCTTCAAGACATGGCTAGGACAAGAGAAAAGTAAGATATTTTGTTTACAAACTAGAAAATGTTCTGCTTCAGGAAATTAGTGAAGTTTAATGGTAATAATTTTCATACTGAAACACTAAAATACTGCTGGCAGTTTAGAGTTTCTGGTGAACTTAAGAGGTAGGATAGCACCCAGATGCTCTAGAGACTGAGTTGTAATGATATGTTTAGCAAGGAAGAAAAGAAAATTAACGATGGTACTCTAAATTATTATGAAGTATAAACTTTAAGAGGTAAATTTTCAGCAAGCACATAGAAACAAGCATTCAAACATGGTTTTAAGAAAGGAGACTAAGCTTTAGTCACATCTAGTATTCAGTTGCAATCATGATGCATCTTACAGAGGATTAACTGTTCTGCAAGTTTTAGATTTTATCTGGAAATTGTTGTGCAGAGAAGCAAAATATAACACAGTGAAGGAACACATAAGGCTTTCTAGCAAAAATGCAGTAGTGAAAACTTCTTAACTTCTAGCTTGTGTCTACTTTTGCATGTATCTCCATAATTAGCAAAAGAAACCAAGGCCCAATTGTCCACATCTACAAACAGTTTTTCAAAACTTAAATAAACTCATAATCTCAAAACTACAATAGTGTTTTTTTTTTTTGGTTTTTTTTTTTTTTTTTTTCTGAGATAATGTGTTTTGGATTTCTTTGCTTTTTCCATTTTGAGTGTACCTAGAAACACTGGCTTCTTTCTCAAAAGCAGTAAAGACAGTAGTATAGGATCTTGAAAGTATAACTAAATGTCTTTTCTATGTGGAAGAATTCTTGTTAAATCTTAGGTAACATAGGCTCAATTTGGTCAGAAATAATTGCAATTAAAAGCCTTCAATGACATTGGGTGTAGAGCATATAAATGTTTTCTGGAATTTGGGCTCTGCTTTCAATGTATGTAATTTGAGATAATGTAAGATAATTTCAATGTATCAATGTATGAAGGGAAGGGAAGGG
>NW_024962335.1:3300653-3344700 GCF_019238085.1 Lagopus leucura | reverse complement strand
AAGAAAAGAAAAGAAAAGAAAAGAAAAGAAAAGAAAAGAAAAGAAAAGAAAAATGATGAATTGGAGCAATTGATCACAGAAAATATCAGTCTAGTATAGCTACCTTTGGACTTTTTAAGTGTGCATAATATTACATTGTCACCATGGTTATGGAATATTTTTTTACATGGTTCATTTTAAATACACAAATAACACGCAGAGAAAAAGCCACAGCACAAAGGAAATTCAGCAATAGAATGTGAAAAGAAGACTGAGTGATACCAAAGATATAAGTGTAATAACATGCAAGATCCAATTACCAACAGCTGGTCTGTATCCGGGCTGGGTTTGTGAAGGAGGTGTGAATGATACAGTCAATACTTTATCACGTAGCGTTATTTATGAATGGTCACTAAAACCATAACTTCACATTGGGAAGTATTTGACATAGAAATCTAAGAAGAATTGCAGGGTTTATGTACACAGTTTAGTGGTCGTGCACAATGTATGTACTATGGAGTCTCTTTCAAATGAAGATCTGGCTTTCAGGTATGTTTCCAAGAAGGGAGATTACAGCAATTGTATCCACATGTGATAGTTTCAAACTATGATCTGGCTTTCCTCTGAATTTAGGTGGCAGTAACACAACTGTTGCAGAGTTTGTTGTTTTGTTTTTTTTTTAACTTTGTGCAATTTCCCCAAAATGGAAAAAGAACTTGCAACAAACAAACTATGCACATTAATTCTGATTCAACTGGCCCACAATTTCTTGATAACAGTAATTCAAGTAAGAAGCACTTGCAGTCTGTGTAGGTTTGCTGTGTTAACAAGATCTTCTGTAGCTCGTTTACTTTCTGGTAGGTTGAATAAATGGTCAATAATGAAATAGAGCAGAAAAGGTTGACCATGGTGCTATGTCAACACCTCTCACAAGAACATACAATTTCTCATGAATCCTTGCACAAAATATAGAAAGGTATCATCTATATATTATTTGTCTTTTTCCTTTTCCCAAACAGGCTTTGCTTTTGTTTCTCAGAAGTTATATCCTTTCCTAATAACCTAAGTAAAATATTGTAACAGTTTTTCTGATGAGCTGTTGCTACTATGAAAGTACTATTGCTTTATTTATGGTCTACATATGCAGCTGAAGAGGCCTATTTCCCTCAGTGCTATCTTCCAGATTTCAGGAATAAGTTCTGGCTGTTTGAAAACCTTAACAATAAGTTAGAGAAGTATATAAAAATTAGTAGATTGAAGGCCCATAAATTTCTTACTCTGAATACTAGATTAAGAATCTTCATAATTTCTCTCCATTGCTCATGTGCCCTGTGAGCTATGCAGAATCATGCTGATTGGGTGAATCTGCATGAGCAGCTAGTCTACACTCCTGCTCAAAACAAGTGCAGTGAAAGCAGTTTCAGGGCTAGAACCAGGGAGGTTTTAAACAGTTACAATGACAAAGACTTCAAAACCTCTCGAGCAAGGACTTATAGTAAGAATTTATTCCCCTTGCAGCAGTACTGCTTGGAAAAGTTACAGAAGACACTAACAAAACTAAAAGTTTGTGGTCTTGGACAACAACAACAAAAAACGAACACAAAATAAAATGTTAACTGTTCAAATTGCAGACTTTAGAAGTAGGTAGATTTTAATGTTCAAAAACTATGCAGAACAGCAGAGTTCTGATCCCTGCTGATCACATGAAATGTTCAGATAAGTAGAATGTCAATTTTAATACCTTACTCAAAAAGAGAGAGAAGAAATAGCAATATTTGTTAATATTTCTTTATGAAGTTATGATGGGCTTATAATACAGTTCTTAGTTATTTTCTGTATATTATATTTTACATGATTTTATAAACAAGCAGTAGAGATTTTCAATGTAGGATTCACAATGCTCTTTTAAGTACTTGATTCAATAGAGCTGTTCATTTTTTTGTTCTTTCTGGTAAATTTAGAATAACTACAGAAAAGTTACAGGTAAAATCAAACATTTACTTTGAAATGTATGCTTTGTTAACCTTCTGTAATATAAAACTGAGAATGTTTAATATTTATATATTGCCTAAATCTAATATGACATAATCATCTCCAGTATTCTTGTATGACCCCAGCTGAGCTGCTGTTAGGCAAGAATTAGAGCTTTGCCTAGAATTTCTACTTTATTTCACATTCACCCCTGAATATGTGTATTTAGTATTTCTGACTAAGCAATTATCCAAGAGCTCATTATCTATTGCAAAGACTCATACTTACTTCTTCTCGTGCTCACTGATGTCTTATTAGTACTAATGTAGGTAAAGTGCATGCACGTCACCTGAACAGCAGTCTAGGATTGAGGAGAGTAATGGCTATGTAGATTTTTTTGTCAATATCACAGTTGCCATAATATATATATATAAACATTTATCTATGTGTTTATTACTTATTGCTTATCTTTACTATACACAGGAATTATCCCACAGTTTAGATGCTGTCTCCACATACATTAGAGATGCACTTTGATCTAATAATGTTAACAGAATTTAAAATTTAAATACATACTATGCTTTCTTAGTGATGAAAAATTGTGATCAATGTTGTTAAAAAAGATTTACTATTGTATATGCAGTCCAAGAAAAAAGAAATAGAAGGGATGAGGAGCACTGTAGTCCTTTTCAAGTTTCATTCTCTTCACTGGGGAATTCTCTGTTATGATATAGTAGAAATTGCTGCGATTAACCTAGAAAGTCCATCTTTCGGAAAGAAGACCATCTCCAAATGACTGGAATCATTTAAACACTCCTGGTCCTTGGAGAATATATTCTAGCACAAGCATTTCCCTTTTCCCTACTAATATTCTGGATATCATATTAAAAAACAAACAAACAAACAAAAACTTGAGACCCACTTCTCTGTTGTACTGCTACTCAAGCAAGAAAAATGCAGATCACTGCATTTCTGTGTCAGTTGTCCAAACACTGAACCATTTCTGAGAGATAGTTATTGGCTGTGCCTTGCATTAAACTTGATTCATTGGGTATGTAAATGTTTAGCTTGTGTGATCTTAGTATACTTAAATTAAATATGCTTCAATCTTCTCCGAAATGCTGAGGCTGAAAAACTACTGAGCATGCCCCAAACAAAGCTATACATCTACTCACTTTAGACAGCAGCAGATAATATGTACTTTATGGACTAAATTGCCTTCAAAATCCTACATATACCTCCTTGATGAAGAATTGCAGTGATTGGTGTATCTGCCTTCATTTGAGCAAACTTTATTGGTCACTCCCAAGTGTGTACTTGTATTTATCATATTATGTGACTTTGGTCAGCTGCACCTATAGTGGAATGGGGGAAGGAGGAATTGTTCCGGAGCTTATTTAGTACTTTCTCCCTTGCTTTTTGGCTTACACTGAACTTGAACTGCAATGTAAGCCTCAATGAAGAACATTACAATCACAAAATCTTAGTTGTAGTAGGGTCTAGAGCTCTGAAGTAACATCAAAGTGTAAAACATCGTTCTCGTACTTCCTTCAACTGTCCCTTATGGACAATAAGTTAAAAAATATCAAGATAATACAACAAGGTGTCAGGGGAGTGTTTTTTACAATATCTATTCTTATATGGATGTGAAAGAACTCCTCTGATAGAAGTTTCTAGCATTAAAACCTCAGTAAAAAAAGGAGTTCCTTTCTTGTCAGTCCCTTCTATGCAAAAGATCTGTGAAGGAACTGAAACGCTATCTTGGTAAAATAAAAAGACAGGAAAAAAATCATGGTTTGTCCATGATTAGTGTAGACAAACCAACACAACCCTGAAAAAGTAACTTAGATTATCACTCTTGAGGAAACTTTAGAAGACAGCTGACTGAATATCTGTATTATCCTCTCTTCTTGGATCTAATATAAATTCTGGACATGGACAATCAGATTTATGGCTTGACTAAGTTCCTTGATGTTTGAATTCTGGAATCATGAATTGGGCCATTGGCAGCTAGCATTGTTGACATATCAAAGACTATGAATTTTTCATTACAAATTCCCATGTCTCTCCTATTCCCTGAAATACACTTTTTCTGGAGTATGCACCTTAAGGATTAGGACTATTATATTCAAATAAAATAAAATAAAATAACTATATTATATAAATACAAAATAAGAAAAAAGATAACTTTATTAAGGTTTGCAGGAGGATGTTCACCAGATGTTCACTGAATGGCAGCTCTCCACTTAAGATCACAGGGATTTTTGGAAATACTCTTTTAAACTAATGTATTCACGACCTTTGTAAAAGAACTTGCAAAGAAGTCTTGCAGCCCATAAAATATGCAGAAAACATGACATTGCTATGAATCCTATGGTTTTCTATAAGCTGTACTTGAGATGTGGGGGAGGTTCCCAGAGGAAAGATTTAACACTCATGGTAGAACCAAAACTCATATCACATTGAGCTAACAATACTTCAGATGTGATTCTGTTTTACAGAGCAAAATGGAAAAGTAGTGGGCACAACTTACTAGCTTGCACTGACTGGTTGATTTCCTGAGTTCACCTTATAAGAAATCTTTTTTTCTGTTTGCTACTCATTAGCTTGTAGACACCGGAAAATTTTCTTCTTACATCTGGAAGCCAAATGATGATCTTGGTTGTTTAAATTTAGTTTCATTTTATCCACTTAATGTCCTCAATTATACATGGGTAAATTCCCTATAAATGTTCTGAGGTAGAATAAACGAAAGCATTTTCGTTTTAAAAGTTTTGTGTATGCTTACAAACTGTACCTTATTTTTGCACAAATGTAGCAGAGATTTAACTCTGTGGATCTTTGTTTGTTTGTCATTTTACTAAGTAAGGAAAGCCAAAGTATTTTCATGAACACATTTGTCAGAGATCAGTAGCCATCTAATCTCCATATGTTCACACAGAGATTTACAGTGGTTTAACTAAATCAACACATTTGAGATAAATGCAACATCTAGCCTCTACATAACCAAAATATCATGGATAGGATTCCTAAAAATAAGTAGGAATATATTCCTATTATAATTTATTATGCAAGAAAATTTAATGTATCTATTTATGGGACTTTTCCATAACTTCCATAACTTTTGCAACTAGGAGATGAGCAATGACATACTTATGCTTTCTGAAATGTGAGTAAATAATACAGTAATAAAATAATAGTGTAATAAAAATACTGTGATTTCCATTTCAGTAATGGAAAGCTAAAACAGAGAGAGATTAAGGGCTATCCCCCATAAAGAAGTTTTGGCATGTGGCCACCAGAGTGGAACTCAAAACTCTAACTAACCCTCCTATGTGCCTGGAGGAAATCATCCATTCACAAAAAGGATTCGCAGCAGTCAGCATGCTGAACCAGGGATATGGGTGGCTGGAGAATAGGAAATGATAGAGAGAGCACATGGCCTAACTCACACCTCTTTTTGACATTCATCATCAGCTGTGTAGATTGCTACACAGTGTGGAAGTATATGATTTAGCTCTGTAAAGAAAGTATCTCATCAGGAAAAATAAGCCAGCACTTAGCTCAATTTACTGATGACAGTGCTTAATCTGAGTAATTTAGGCGTTTCCAAACTTTACATTAGGATATATATTTTAGTCTTGAATTTGTAGTCCTGAATCTTTCCCTTGAAATAAGCAACTAAGCTTAGAATAAGATATTTTTTCCTTTTATTTTAAAACATGGCCAGTTAAAGAATAATTTTCACTAGAGATTTTATTCTCAGGGCCTTCCTCAGAACAAGATAATTCAGTATATTTTTTCTATCTATCTCCTGTATTTATACCTTAACTATAAACTTAGAGGAGAGGTGGTCTGTGTTAAAATATAGAGACAAGCAAGTGGAGAGCCATAATCACTAGACTAGAGGGTAGTCACCCTCTGTCTCTTTTGTTTCCACAGGTCTGTAATTTTTACTTCATAGTGGAAACATGGCAATATATTGGGTAGAGATTTGAGGCCCCATTACAAAACTTCATCCTTTCTTACATCTGGCAAGGTGTTCTTTTCTATATTGCAAGAGTACAGAGGAACAAGCTGATACTTAATGTTTTGCAGCCACATTCAAGCTTGAAAAAAAGTTCTGGCATATATTTATCATTACTCCCTCTAGATGTGTAGTATAGTACTTGGAATAAGAAAACTTGTCATTTTCTGACAAATTCTATACCTGTATCCTTCTTGCTATATTTCTGATAAACAATATATAAGCATACTACATACATAGATACATAGATATGTGTTTTTAAATGTACATGTGTATTATAGAAATATATTATGATCAACTGAAAAAAAACACAACAGGTTATAAAGTACATACTTCTTTAAAGCACTCAATATACATTTACTGATCAACCAAAGCAATACACTGGACAACAGACATATGTCTGTTCTTTTGTATCTTTTTTAAAGGCAATACAATCTTACGGAAACAAAAAGTCTCTTTTGCAGGTTTAGGAAGAGAGTACTATTAATAGAATCTTTAATTTCAGTTTTCATCATTCTTAACAGCTTTGTGAACCGCTGAGATGAATTCGTGTCAGTCAGACCTGTAGGTGTTAGATGTACTTCCATATGTGTTTATACTTGTGGATGCAAGTGCTAAAAATATTTGTGTATTGCGGGAGTTTTTTTAAACATCTCTAATTTTCCTTAACTTAAAATGATTCTCTTAAAATTGTACTAGGCAAAATAGCAGTCATAATGTTATACGTGAATGTGAATGTCAAGTACATGTGAAATTGTACAAGGATGACCATGCATACTTTTTTCCTGTGGTCTGAGCATTGAAATTCCTTTCTAAGACAGACACAATCTGTTCATTTGGCTACAAACAAATGCAAATGAAAGAAATTGCATCTTAAAATAAAAGAGAATTCACAAAAATACATCTGAACAATCTAGCATAGCATAATACGTATTATGAATACATTATTCTGTACTATTGCAACACAACTCTTTCTTGTGGGGACATGGACTTTTTTACTGTTGGTACATCTGTAAAACTATTTGCACAGAGAAAGCTTATCTGATGGATAATTCAAATGTATTTATAGTATGCTGTTTTCTAACTTTACAGGAATATTCATCTAACCACACACAAATAACAGAAAACTAATATCTTGATATTTCTTTTTTACTTAGTGCACTACACTGTAATTTAAGTTCTGTTCTCTAATGAGGAGGTTTGATTGACAAAGGGCTTTCTACAGAAGAATGGTAGTATATGGGTTCCCAAAACTGTTGTCTTTCTCAAAGACAGATGGTAAATCTGTCAGCAATAGCATTCTGCACAACAGCAGCCCAGATGCTTTTAAGCTTTCTGTGTGAAGCCTCTCCACCCCTCCAGAGCACCAAAGGGCTACATGCCAGAGAAAGGTCCCCAAGGCAATTAGCTGCCTCTGAATTCAACTCCAGCTGTCTGGGAAGTCAAATGAACACAGCTTGTTTGGTCATACACCGTTTAATGTGAAGTCTGCTTTTTTTATATTTAAGGCAGCATTCTATAGATCAGACCAGCTGTATCCTAACAGTAATAATAATAATAATAATAATAATAAAAAGGTGACATTTATTGTTCACAGTAGAAAATGTGTCTTATTGTACATTTTATTTTTTACTAATGAAAGCTAACAGTCCTAATAATTACTGTTTTGCAACTTTCCTGCATGTATATTTTTTGCCCATAGAACCTCATATCCACAATATTTGTGAGTGTTTTAGTGCAAAAAGAAGAAAAAAAACCTGAGAAACAGAATAGACTTTGCACTTCAACTTTGCTGGTTTCCTGAATGCTTCTTTAGTATAACTGGGCCACAATTTAAATTTGATTAAGAAGTAGAAATTGATGCTACCAATGAAAAAATTACATAATGATCTCAATTATTAAAGACAGAGTATCTAACTTACTTAATTCTTAAGCATACCAGACCAACTGAAATACAGACTAAGCCATACTTCTTTATATGCTACCAGTATTAAATTGTTAGATCTCTGCTACATACCATTTTGAAGAAAGTCAGCAAATGAATGTGTTCTTTCAATAACTACAAATACAAATGACTATAATAATTCACGTCTTGAAAAATGAAAACTGTTAGACAGATATATTGATTGTAACATGCATATGAAATTACTTAGGCAAGCAGAAATCAGAGACTCCATACAGTAACATCTTGAAGACATATTTTATTGTTTCAAATGAAGCAAGTTTGTTGAAGCATTGGGAAGCAGCCATTACTGCTGCTAACTTCAATGATTGCTCACAAACAACAAAAATATCGTTAGTTTCACTGCATCATCAGTGGGACATCAAGCTATCTAGCAATTTAAAATTTTGAAAAAAAAAAAAAAAAGAGTTTAATTTTTCTTTGCTTCTCATGCAGTAGAACTTTTAAATCTCAACCCTCTGATCTCTGCCAGTCAGCAACCAGTTATTATCTTTCTACTCTTTTTGTTATTAAAAACAAGTTTGATTGATTGAACTGGAAGGGTTTTATTTTATTTTATTTTATTTTTTGAGATTCATAAAAACAAATATTCAACAGGTTATTTTGTTATTTTGTTTGACAAGTTATTTTGTGCTTCGGACTTTGTAAACTATAAAGTAAAACTGCATAGAAATGACGAAACTAAAAGACTGTATATGTAAGAAGCCACTTGTGTACATAACAAGCCTACGAACAGGAGGGGAATCAACTCTTTGAAAAGGTAGATAACAGCTGGACAAGGGGAAATGGTTTGAAGTTGAGGGAGGGAAGATTTAGGTTGGACGTCAGGGGGAAGTTCTTTACAGAGAGAGTGGTGAGGTGCTGGAACAGGCTGCCCAGAGAGGTTATAGATGCCCTGTCCCCAGAGGTGTTCAAGGCCAGGTTGGATGGAGCTGTGGGCAGCCTGATCTAGTATTGAATGGGGATGTTGGTGGCCCTGCATGTGGCAGGGGGGTTGGAGATTTATGATCCTTGAGGTCCCTTCCAACCCTGGCCATTCTGTGGTTCTGTGATAGGAAGCCACTTCTTTGAGAAGCTATAAACTGAGAAGGCAAACTTTACAAGGATGAACTTCAATTAGGAATTTTTATTTATAATATTGTAAAGAAAGAGAAAATATTATTATTAATAATAATAATAATAATGACAAGCTTTTATTCCTGCCCTGCTTAAAGGACAGATTTCATATAGAATGACAACCTACAAACTGAATAACATCTGTTTCTTAAAGGAAAAAGAAATTTAGAAGCAACACCATAGCAAGCATTCTGAATTTTCCTCCACAGTATGTCTTTTTGATGGCTGACTTCATCATAGCACCAAAGGATAATCTCAGTCTCAGTAGTAATTGTGTTCTGCAATGTATAACAGAGGAGGGATTATATTTTAGTAAGTACCAACTAAGCATTTAGCCTTTTTTAAATTAAGGCCTTTATGCTACAAGCAAGAAGGAAAGACATTCACTGTAGAAAATAATTCACAGAGAAGACAACTGTTACTATGAGGAGGCTGGCTACAATTTTACCTGTCACTTTAAGAATATGTTGTTCAGACATCATTACACCAAATTATAATTTTAAAGGCAAATTTGCATTTATTTATTTACTCATTCACATTCTGCCACTGTTAAAATATGTTATTTGACTAATTTAACATATAGGATATTGTGCCATTCAAATTTCAGATGAAATAAGGGTGTGTGGGAAGTGAAAAGAACCCATGGAAACTTTTATTCTCCCGGGACTGAGAAAAGTACTTTCTTCTGACATTCATATTTCTGTCACTTAATTACATTTTATTTTGACCAGAAAGAACAACAGACCCCTGCCAGTCAGACACTGAATCTGTTACACTGTGTAGTCAAAAAAGATGCTGGATTAGCAGAGCCTAGGATCTGCTTCGGCACAGATCTTTTATGTATTTATATCACTGGTGCATTTCCTCAAACAGCTGAAAACAAAGCACCTGTGGATAAGCCTACTATTTTCTCATGTCTCATTCCACACATTTAGAAACTCCCCAGTTGAAGCAGGCTGGAAGGATGAGGAATACAAAGTCTGAATTCAAAGTTAGGGTCCTGGTTTCAGCTAGAAGAGAGTTAATTTTCTTCATAGCATGTGGTATGGTGCTTTGATAACACATTGATATTTTGTTTGTTTCTGAGAGTGACTGCATAGAGCCAAAAGACATTTCATCTTCCCCTATTGCCCTGCCAGTGAGAGGACAGGGAGTGGCGCAAAGAGCTGAAAGAAGACAGAACCAAGACCTAAACTGCCAAAGGGATGTTCTATCCCATGTGACATGATGTGAAAGATATAAAACTGAGGGCATTTGGCCAGAGGGACAGCAGCTGCTCAGCGACTGAAAAGGCATCAGTCAGCGGGTGGTAAGCAACTGTGTTGCATTTCTCTTACTTTGTAAATATGTGTGTGTGTATATATATATATATATAATATATATATATAATTTTCATTGTTATTATTTCTCTCTTCCTTTTCTGTCTTAGTAAATAGATTTTATCTCAACCTACAAGTTCCACTTTTGTTTTCCCTATTCTCTTCCCCATTTCATTGGAAGAATGTAACTTGAGAGAGCAACTGCGTGGAGCTGAGCTGCCTCCTGCGTTAAACCACAACAGCCAGTAGCGATATTATTTCCCTCAAAAATACCTGAGTTATAAAAAAGCAGTTATTTCTTATAACCCTCATACATTATTTCCCTTCCTCTTTTAAGTTTTCAGTTGCTTTCTCCATGCTGTGTTATTGTGGGACAAAATTTATTATAATTTCCCTCAGCCACAGGGAAGGTTTACTTAAAATGCAATTCTACCTTGAAAATGATTATTTTAATATGCTATCAAAGACTCTCTGTTCACTATGCTCCAATGATTTCAATATTAAAAGTGCTAGCAATGAATATTAAATAACATAAAATAACTGCCAGCCATACAAAATCAGCCTAAAAGCCAAATTGGTCTTCTCCCTTTAAAGGAATAATAGAGATTCTGCAAGCCAAGTTATACATCAATTACACGTGTGCAGCTTCATGTTCTTCTGATTGTTTTCAGTGACAGCTGTGGTACCGTATTGACATCAATTATTTTATGCATGTGTAATGTTGGCTAACTTAGTCTTGTTGTGGCTGATTTTCTAGATGAGACTGCATCACGTTCCTCTTCCTTAATGTTTTTGTAAAGTTAATGTAGAGGAAAATAATTTCAGGTATCCTACATTTTTTGTGACTATACTCAAGACTGTACCATATTAAGAAGGATATATTTATTTGTTCAGGAAAACAATATGTCTAATACTTAATGACAGTGTATCCTGAAAGTCAATGGGGTGTACCTTACATTTACATACCTCAGATAAGCCTACTCAAGAACTGGGGATACAACTGATACAAGACAATACATTCAATATGGCTGTATGCAAATAAAAAAAAAAATCTATATACTGTGTTTGTACTAAACAGTTAAGCTAGTAAATCTTTCAGTAGGAATTCTTAACCTATGATAATGCCTGTATTCTTGTGCTATCTCTATTCTAGAGAGGAAGTTTTTGAAAACTGTAAGCAAAATCATGGATTTTAAAAGACACAGGATACAGTTGGCTTTCTTAGCTGCAGGTACATGTTGCTGGCTCAACTTCAGTTTTTCGTGTCCTTCTTTGCAGAGCTGCTCTCTATCTACTTATTGCCCAGCCTGTGTTCATGCTTGGGTTTGCCCCAGTCCAGGTGCAGGACCTTGCCTTTTGCCTTGTTGAGTTTCATGAGGCCCAGTTCTCAAATACCTTCATCAAGGTCCCCCTGGATGCCATCCTTTCCCTCCACGTCGCTCAGCTTGGTGTCATCCACAAACTAGCTAAGGCACTCAATCCCACTGTCCGCATCACTGATGAAGACATTAGATTATACTGGTAGTTCAAAACTTTTGAATTTGTACTGTAATATGTAATTCTCCAAAAGTAAACAAAATAATGAATGTCAGAAGACATAAGTTGAGTGTTCTAGGCAATTATGCTTAGCTTACTTAGTTTCCATCCAGAAGAATCCTCTATTTTTTTCATATCAGTAATCTACAACTATAGTTGTATCAGCACGAACAAACTTGTGGACATACATAACAGCTCATTTAGAAGTGTCAGTGTATAGTATGCAGGAAAGCTCTGAGAATGAACAAATTTTATTTTCCAACATAAAATTGTATCAAAATTTCATCGTAAAGGCTTTTTTCAAGAAAAAAGTGGAAGTTGGAAGCATTACATTTTTAAGGTCACTTTTCTTTTCCTTTCTGAAACAGATAACCTGCAATCATTCTTCCTTTCAGTAGACGAGTTATTTGTTTTTATTTCTGCATTATTTGTGATGGTTTCCGTTACAGTATGGGTAAATAAATGTGTGGAACTTGAATAAGATAAGGTTTAAATATACTTAGAATAAAAATTACTGTTGTTTTTTTTTTTCCCATGGTAAGACATTTGACATCTGCTACAATTTAGAATGAGGCAGATAACCAGACTGAATTAATTAAAAATGCTTATAGCTATCCTGAAGAGCTAATGAAAGTTATAACCTGAAAACCACATTCATGGAAGAGAAAAATTAGTGCAAATATGGTTTTTAATTAGTGTAGAAAAAAAATGTGCTTAACTGTATTGACTTAAGAATAAACATTTTCAAATTGAGATCTAAAAGTTTGTAAATAGATAAGTGGTAGTATAAAGTGTGCACAATATAAGTTCAGTTTCAAAAAAATAATAAGCAAATAAAAGACCATCTAGTTTGGGTGTTTCCCAGAAACACTTCAGTAACGGTAACAATGATATTAATTTGAAGCTTGCTGTCTTAAGCAATCAACTCGGTTTTTCAGATCTCATTTGAATACCCTTATTATCTTCATGTGCCATTCTGTCTGCCTACTCCAACAAAACTGCTTAGTTTATTCTTCAATAGGTCTTGAACTCATTGCTTTAAATACTATATCAACTCTAAAGCCCTTTGAAAGTAAAATTTCCTATCAGATAATTTGTTTTACCTTGTGCCATAAAATTAGATACCTCATAAAACGAAGCCTGAAGTCTAGCTGAGGACAGCTATAAATATAATGCAGTATAATCAGAATGAAGAAACTTCATTTAAAAAACCACTTTATTACATTTGGTTTATCCAAAAACCAAACAAACATAGATCAGGAAGAGATTAAAAGATATGTATTTTACCCCTCTAAGAGATGAATTATCACTTTCATATAATCTTGCAACTATTGGATCTTGCTGTGGTCTGAGCATCCGGTCCATAATTCCCTTGCAAGTAGTCTATTCCACACAAAAATTTGGAAAAAAACAAAAAAACAAAAAAAACAAAAACAAAAAAAACAAAAACAACAACAACAAAAAAAAGCTAATGGGATGGAGGGAATTTACATTCATGAAACATTTTCCAGTATTTGAGCTTGTAAATTTCCTGCATGACTTTATCTAAACTATTGTATTCACTCTTCATTTACACTACCAGTCTCCAGCTTAAAATGCTTTCTTGTCTTTTCTGTCTACACACACTGTTACAAAGAAAGAAGCCTCATTGCTTTGTTGCTGCATACTCTTTATGAATGAAAGTAATGTTTGATATTCAGAATACTCATTAAATTAGACTAAATTATTAAATTCATTTACTAAATTCATTTTAAATTCTTACAGAAGGATAGAAGCAAGTAGAGGCATAAACTTTCTGTCTTTGAACAATGTTAAATGGTCTTTCCAGTTTATTACTCGCTAGTGTGAAACTTTGTTAAATCAATAAAGTATTGCATTCTAAATCTTTCCTCACTCAAACTCCAAAAGAAAATTATTCAAGTAATCTTACCTGGAAGAAATGATTAAGGAAAAAAAAAGTATGTACTAGGGAAGTAACTATAGACTTAACTCATGCACTTCAGAAGGTTTTACCTAAACTTTATTACAATAAAGAGCGTCTCAAAGCATAAATAGTCATCCCAAGAAACAAAAAAATGCCTAGAAAAAAATTCCTAGATATTGTAAATAGTGACCTCGCTGTCAAGTTTCAAAATTGCCTTTGAATCATTCAGTGTGCTCCCCATTAGAATGGTTACACCACCAGAGTAAACCAAAGGAAACATTTCCTCCTGACCCTAATTACTAAACAAATTATGTTCTGAAACATGATTTGATAGACTTTAACATTTTATCCTGGAAGAACTGGAGAATGATTTTCTCACTAATATAATATTTGAAATTTACTATGCTGTCTACCCAATTCTGTCTTATGTTAATCATTACCATACAGTAATTCCATATGTAAACATTTGCTTTTTTGTCCATCATGGATAAAATAAAATACAAGCAATTCACTGGTCTTTCTCTGTTATTTTTCATTGCTTTGTGTATCTCCCCAAATTGATTTGTACATGAAATATAAAAGCAATATACATACAGCTCTGGAATCCGAGAACTGAATTCAAAGGAAGTCAGAATTAATGTTCAGAAGTGTTTAGTCAGCCTTGATCTCCTCCTTTGAAACCAGTGACAGTTTTAAGACTGATCCCTTGGGGGAATGCTGAGCATTATTAAAATCCGAAGAGCATAAATGTCCTATGGGAATGCATTTGACTGTTTGCTGTTGTATATCTGCCTCAGATTTTCTCCTGCATTTTTTATGTCAGGAAGTTCCCACTGGCATAATTAATTCTGCTTCAAAAATATTATCCACTGTTTCTCACAATTACAAAAAAGAAAAGGTAAAAATTAATTAATTAATTAATTAATTAAAAATCCATGATGAAGAACGGAAACAATTTCAAGTTTATCCATATGATAATCCACCCATCCACCCACCTCAGCTGGGACAAAGTACCAGGATACAACCCTATGACAAATTGTGGTTATCATTGCTTTCACTAGCATTTTCAGCCAGTGCAGTAATGTGGTTTTAAGGTAAATCATCCACTTTTATTATGTGCTGATACAGTTCACCACAGAGCAGTTCTGATACTCATGAACTGGATTCCTACCAGGTAAAAATCAACCAGAACTTCCAACAGAGATGCACACCAACTGTGCTCAAACCTCTAACGGCTACATAAAAGTCCAAGCCAAAAAAATTTCATTCATATTCAAACAGCACTTGTAAAACTGTTTGGGAGATGGAAAAATTTCATGCAATTTAACTTAAACTTTGCCTCCACAGGTTATGTAGAGATAGTGTCTGAATCATCTGATTCTTTTATGCCAAATTAACTCCTAATGATATGTCTATACAGACAGATATGCACATAAAACATCAGAGACTTTGAGAATTCAGTTTCCAATTGCTTGGTGTACCTCCCTTGCGTTTCTCTTCCTCATATTGGTTTTCTAGGTCATCCTGTCTATAGTCAACCTGAAGATGGAATAAGTACTTACAATATCAAAATGTTTATCTAGTTTTCTTGATTAGTAATTCAAATTTCTCTACTTAAAATTTTGTTAATTCAGTCTCTCTTTAAAAAAAAAAAAAAAGCCTATTACATTCAATTTGTATGACTTTCTGAAGATCACTAAATGGTTTTGAGTGACACAGCACATTTCTCCAGCACATAGACACTTTCGACTAATTCTTCAAGTTGTAACTCAATGAAACTGATAGCTCTAGATATTCATATCTGATTATTTCTGTGGGTAACTGACTCATGCAAATCAACCATCTCGACAGCAATCTGAATAGTGTGGCCTCTCTGAAGCTAATTTTGGTACAAGGAGATGAATATCATATTTGCTGGTCTCTGGGCTGGCTGAGTACAGCCTCAGATGCCTTTGGGGGATCTCAGCCAGCAACACCTCAGTACACTCCAGTTTTGGAGAAAGAGAATTAAGTGCTGTAAATATCATTTTCCCTAACAAGACATTTTTAGTGATAATTTAACCTTCACCCTACAATTTGAGATTTAAGCTGCATGTCATATTTACGTATCTGCTGTCTCACTTAAGTTTGAGACTATTATCCTGTCTCATATCAAGTTACTGTTTTAGATATTCACATTACAACACAACCTACCTTAACATTTTCCCATGATGTTAAACTATTGTTTCATTTGCTGGTTGTTGTGGATGCCCTGTTCTCTCTTCACAGTCAATGGACCTGTGAGCCAAATTCAGAAGTTACATGTAAGGCACTGTAAGATAGATCCCATAATATTCACTTGAATTTCCTTAATATTTCACACTCTGTTCTCCACAAAGTGAAAGGCAATATAACAAAATATAACTCTCACACAAAGTAGTTGAAAGGAGCTGAGTAAGCTAAAGCATCTCATTCCATAAATTATGTTTTCTCACATCTGTTTATGCTGTGAGTTAACTTTAAGTTTAAATAGTCAGGCAGTGAGAGAGAATTAGCAGACACAAGTCTAAGTCATTCTCTGTTAGTTGTGGGTGATATTTATAAATAAAATATTCAAAAGTACAGCCTCTGCATGAGCTAATTGAACTCAAAGTCATTTTAGGTATGTTAATTACAGGTCTGCTTGAGTCCATGTACTTACAAAGACACTATGCTCCTGAGTCAGCAGAACCAATCTAAGAACCACTTTCTGTGGGAAATACAAATGAGACCCTTACTGCCTCCTGCTGACTTACGCTGAGAAGCTATTGAAATGTCTGGATTGTTTCCATTTTCAGTATCCCATCTTCTGAGTAAGATAACAGAGTCAACTATAAAACATACAGTCTGCATTACTCATCACTTTTACTTTGTGCATGACTTATATACACAACAGTTTGTGACAGTCAAAAAGAGTGAAGACAAAAGGTGCCATAAAGTTCTGGAAAAATGTAAAAATAAATAAAAGGAAATAAATGGAGAAGATTGAGAACATGAAATGAACAAACCAAATGAGGATGGTAGATATTCTGAAATATACTGCAGTTGCTTGTGCTGAGAAAATAAAAAGTTTAAAACTCAGAGAAAGCTGCTCCTCTTGTTTTCAAAATTATTGGAGGGGCAACAGGAAAAATAAACTTATTTTAAAAAGAAAGGGTAAATTTCTGCAAGATCTCACCGCTCTAGTGGCTAAATCCTGCCTCCCTGTTTTCCCCAGGTATTCATTGCCTTTCATGATTCTTCAGGCTGACGACCCCTGTTACAGTGCAGAGCATCCTATGGGAGCTGAAGTTTATACATTAACAGGTTTTCCGTGTGCATTTTTCATCCAAAGTGGGTCCAAAGTTTTCACAATAGCTTCTTTCAACCATCTTGTTCACAAGAAGATAGCAACTTGTGTCATTATAGAGTCCTTTGTGAAACTTGTAACAATAAAAATTTGTTTCAGTGTTGCTGATATGACTGTATCATTAAGAACTGGTAAGTTTTGAATATCAAAGAACGAAATAGCAGTCTAGACCATATAGAAGAGCTCTATACCTGAAATTTTTTACCATATATATAGTTACAGAAAGTCACAACAGCAATAAGAGTGTAGATTGTTTTGAATATAAAGGTATTTGAAGGCAAGAGAAAAATTAATTGGTGCCCAAATTGGTCTCCATCTTCTATGCTACTTGTTACTCTAATAGTGTTCAAAAGCCAGACTGATGCAGAGAGCTCCTGCAATACCTGCCTTTTGCAGACATTGTATAGACATTACCTTGGAATTATTGTCAGATAAGTATTTGTATATGAATTTAACATGCATACTCACTGTTGGAAAATATAATTTTTTTCATATTTTAAATGTAGATGACTATTGTATCCCATTAAACTTTCGCACAAGCATCAGCATTAAGCATAGTTTGATTTTTGGTTAATTCTATCTACTTTATGGATAAAAGGTATACAGAAATAATTCTTTTTCACATTGTTTTTAAGGGGCAAAGAGGGTTGTGCAAGTAATTTGTGTTATGGTGCTAAATTTAGTAGAAGACTGCCTTTTACTGCCTTAAATAATTCCTTATTTTCTGAGAGTAGTGGCATACAAAGTACAGATCTGGAAGTAACATCAGACTAACAAGAACAGACAATTTGTATATAGAACAGAGTTAAAATTTGCAGTCAAGATGATGAGAAATTTAATCTAATTCACCATCTTGATCATGTTGGTGTGGAAAATCTACAAGCCACACAGACACATGCTTGATTTTAATTGGCCTGTCAGTATCACTTTTTTCCTTACATTTATATAATCCTTATATTTATTCCACTAAAAAAAAAAATTAAAGCTATTTAATACTTTATAGGATATCTATAGGTATCTGAGCTCTTCATTTCTGAAATTCCCGTTTCTCCTATGTGGCATTCACTTAGTGTAGCTCAGAGAGTAGAAAGTGAAGTCCCATTATATGCTCCAGTTCCTATTCAGTCAATTAGTATATGCTCAAGAGTTATTCTTCTGTGGCAGACCTGCCCGTAATTGAATTTATGTCAGATAAGATGTTGTACTTATACATCCGCTGGGAGCAGAAATGAAGACATCAGCCATAAGGTACAGAAAGATTTCTCTACCCTATAATCTCAGCAAAACAGATGCTAATTTGTTTTTAGAGTACTTTGCAGATGCTTAAACAAAACAGAAGCTGGTTTACCTGACTTCTAAGAAACACTCAGTCATTGCCCCAGCTGAAAAGATATGAGGTCATCTCATCTCATGAAGATGATAGCTGACAATGTTTTTTGCAATCTGTATCATTATCATTCTAGTAAGAATCACCCTGTACTGTTCCATCAATTACAAATGCTAGGGAAATTTACAGTGGGTTTAGGAGATTGTTAATAAATTCAAACACGTTCAAACGACATCATAATTGGCATAACCCAAATAGTTGTTCACCTCAGAACAGATTTGTTAGCCAAGCTGCAGTTTCCACTTCAAAACTGAGAAACACACAGCAGGAAAAAAAAAAAAGCTTTTACATGGCATTACGTTATTTCTTTCCCTGAGTGTAAATTTCAACATATTCAATTTTAAAAATATATATGTAAGGGAAGATAGCATCTTTAATCTCTAGCCCATACAAAGTGTGAAGTTAACTAGAAAAGGTGACATTGATAAATCTACTTGGGCTAGTATGTACAAGTATGATCTTGTACTAAGATCATCTCCAGTTGCTTTTTTGTTTGTTTATTTGATGCCTATTTACTGAATTCTTTCAGTGCAAAAGAACCATGACTAAGTTTAGATGCAGGCCTTTGGTCATAAGATAAAGTACAACAAAAAGAGAATAAAACTGCAGAAGTATAAACTCAAATAAATTAAAATAAGTTGCAAGAGAACGTTGATATAATGCCATCAGGGCATTCAATTACTACATGAATGGAAAAGTGATTAACAGATCTATGTGCTTAATCAGTTTTCTTGCACAAAAACAAAACAATGGAAAATGCCAATGTGTATTCAATACCATCACGAAGAGTTAAAACTTTCATATTCAGAAGGATTTATGCAATTTAAAGAAAAATCTTGCTAAAATAAATAGAGCACTTTAAATCAACCTGTGAGAAACTCCTAATAAGGACAAATGTTTGAGTGAGAAAATTCTTAAGCTTCGAAAAATAAACCCTACAGCTAAAGGAAATTCTTCAAAATGCACATTGAAAGTGTTTGATTCTTCTTCTGTTTTAACAGATGTAAATCACATTTCTTTTAAACTGGTCAAAGAATGTTGCAAATTTGGACTACACTGTCTAAAACACAGCTTTCCATCTCAAAATTGATAATCTTTTTCTTTTTTTCTTTTCTTTTTTTAACTAAATAGAGGTTGCATTTTCTATAAGGCACATAAGCTAGTATCAGAGGGAAAAGTCCTATCATCAGTATCTGTCTCATTGTTAGAGACTGCTCCAGGCTGCATTTATTCACTTCACTTGTTTCTTTCTCTTTTTCAGTGTTTACAGCTGCTGTCAAATCTCAGAGAGAAAAAAAATCACCATCTACTATAACTGAAAACAGACTTATCTTTACATGGAGAGGAGTGCTTCTGGCTTTTTCAAAGCATAAGACCTTTTTCATTTTTAATTGTATCTTATTTTATTTTATTGACTGACATGTAAAGAGAACATCCAAATCCTTAATTTTTCTTCCTGCATGAGTGCCACAAAGTCTGTAGGGGAATGTTAGATCAAGCGCAAAGTGTAATACCTTGCATTTCCAACTCCTTTATTAGCTCTGTATATTCTACTTCATGCTCGTTTCTAAAGAAACATTCCCAGGATTAGGTGTCATCTGCCTTTAACATCACTCAATGGTGGTCATTTGGCATCTGGCTAATCTGAGCCCAGCCTTGGAAAGTATAAACTGCATTACCTTATCGATCAATATGACCCAAACTAATAACTCTATCACCTATCATGAAAATCATCTTAAAACAATTGCCTGTCATTTTTTAGAATATTTTAAATTGATTAACTAATACTATTCCAAAATAAAAAAATAAAGGTTCTGGTCTATTATAAATGCTGCAAATCCTCTTCCTCTGGCTGTAGTATAATTTTAATGCCTTTGGTAATGGATTCAATAAACTGTATTTTAGGATGTGAGCTTTTTACTTAATTGGCATGTTTTATTTTCCACATGCTCTGCAAAAGCTGTCAAAAACTGAGACTATACTTTTGCTAAGGAATTAATCATCATTAAACACTAAACCATAAGTATGTAGAGTAACTTGTCAAACATTAACAAGCTCTGTAGATTCAGCAGACTTACCTCAGAATGAGTGTGTAAGACATCTTCACATTGTTATAAATGTAGTCAAATTCCTATGCACAGTCTATGATTGATTCTTTTTAGAAATGTATTTGATTGACTAAAGTCTCTTGCTCAGGAGATTGCCAGAAGTTAGAAGCTGATACATGAGTTTAGAATTAACTTCTTTTGTAATATGCTCAAATAAATATATAGTTGTTATGCTCATGAAATCCATTAACTTTACTACATACATAGTGTAGTTCATCACAGAGCATTTGCAGATCTGCTCATTGTGTGGTCCTTGTCCAACACCACATTCTGATGGTGATCAGATATTTCAGGGCAATTGTAACATTGTCTGCCAAAAAAAAAAAAAAAAAAAATCATAAATAAACAACAAAAAAAAGTTAAATAAAAGTACGAAAAAAGCTTCAAGAAAATTGCATGAGTTATCTACAGGACACTACTACTCTCATGCTGCCAGTCATTCTTTCCTAGTCAAACACAAACAAGTCAGATACTTAGCTGAACTGAAAGTTCCATTTACAGTAAACATTGAATAGATCACATTATTCCCGGGCCATGAAGAAAGTATGTACTTAGCCATTTTTTTGATGGAAAACCTAGGACAGTGATTTCCTTAAAAAAATTAGGACTGTTTGTCTAGAAGACAGAGAATTAATAAATATAGAACAAAATATCTGTATCTCTGATGAGTAGAAAAATCAGAGAAGTAGTCCTAAAACCACATGAGCAGACAATAAATTGCAATCTCCTAGCGGGTGCAAGGGCAACCAAGAGAATGAGCTTACCATGAGCTAACAGTGAACATGGAAGAGAGTTCTACAGTATGTAGAAGCAAGACATGAATAGTAGCTGACAGAGTCTGGAGATTTGAAAGTGCTGTGGTTTAATCCAGTGGGCAGCTCAGCACCACAGAGCTGTTTCCTGCTGGGGAGAGAATCAGAATTAAAAAAAAAAAGACGAAGTAGAACATTTGGGTTGGGATATAAACTATTTATTAAGGCAGAAAATGAAGAGTAAAGGGAAATAATGACAATAATTATCATAATATATTATATATATATAAACAAATGATGCACAATACAATTGCTCGCCACTTATCGATCATTGCCCAGACAGCCAACTCCTCATAGCTTTACAAACTTTTTTTTTTTGCATGATGTCATCTGTTATGTAATATCTCTTTGGCCAGTTTGGATAATCTGTCCTGGTTCTGTTTCTCACCAGCTTTCTGTGCCCCTTCTGCTTCCCTTGCTGGCAGAACAGAACAAGATGTTGAAGAATCCTTGACTATGTAGCCGCTACTCAGCAACAACTGAAATATTGGTGTGCTATCAATATTGTTTTTCTCCCAAAGTGAAAACATAACATCATACCACGCACAATAAATAGAAGAAAAAGAAGAAAAAAATAATCTCTGACCCAGCTGAAACCAGGACAGAAGGACATGGACCTGGATACTATACAGTGAGAAAAAATAAAAGTAGATTTTATCTAAACCAGTATATGTCTGGATATGTTTATCTATGTACTAGATTAACAAAATGTAAGCAGAACCCTATGGAACATCAGCTTATGCATTATGTTTATTATTTCACATTTGCTTCTGAAAAGTTAACACACGTGAGACAAAATTTAAAGTCAAGGGGTTTGCAGGGGTTCTTGCCAGTCTGGATGCCAGCAACTAGGTCATGGGTTGTCTGATCTTAGGCAAGTTGCTTGTAAAAATGTGGCTCCTGTCCTTGGCAAAGGACTGTGGACACAGTGAAATTTGATTCAAGACCAGTCACAAAAACTTCAGAAGTGTCTAACCAGGACTGACTTGGCTATGGTTCTCACAGAGTATTAATATCCTTAAGTGACTGAACAAGTAGCACTCAGAGAGAAAAATAAAGGCAGTCTCATACTCAAAAATAAAGCATGGGATAATCTCAGAGATTAATACAGTGGGTGACCTTTAAAATGTCATTAAATCAGTCTTCAAGAAATCAGTTCTCATTGAAATCAAATTAATCTACCCTTCTATTCATCCTAATCTGAGCAACAATCTTTGCTGTTGTTTTCAGTGATCTCTAGTATAACACTTCTTTTGCTTTTTCTGTACATCTTTTGATATAAATCATTTTCCCTGTGTACATATACTTTCAAACTCAAGGTTAAGAAGCCAATTGCTTATTTAGTAGAGACAATTAAGATAACTCCTCTCACTGGATATTCTGTGGTGTATTTCATGAGGTAAGTTTTATTTTATGGGAGCAGGTAGAATTTTGGTAAGTTTAAATGTCTTCAATAACGTATATGACATGTAGTTCCCAGTTTTGGTTCGTCAAGACTCCAGAGAAAGGGCGAAGTATTGTTTGTTTCTTTCCTTCCAGATCCAGAGGGCTTAATATCATGTGATGATTTCACCAGATTGCATTAAGAGAAAGAGAAAAAACACAGGTCAAAATTTTACTGGGCATAGTAGATTGTCATTGGGGACTGATGGCTAATAGACATGAGGTATAAACCTTTACACTGTTGGTCACCTCTGTTCTGGGAAAGATCATGGAGCAGATCCTTCTGGAAGCTATGCCAAGGAACATGGAAAATGGAGGTAATATGGGAGAACCAGCACAGATTCACCAGAGGCAAATCCTGTTTCAGCGACCTAGTGGCTTTTTATGGTGATGTCACTGCATCAATGGTGAAGGAAAGAGCCACTGATGTCATCTGTCTGGACTTCAGTAAAGCGTTGAAATTTTACCCCACAATATCCTTCTCTCCAAATTGGAAAGATATGGATTTGATGGGTGGACTGTTCAGTGGATGAAGAACTGGCTGTAGGATTGAGTCCAGAGAGTAGTGGTCAGTGGCTCAGTATCTGGATAGAGATCAGTGAAGAATGGTGTTCCCCAGAAGTCAGTGTTATGACTGATACTATTTAATATCAACATCAATGACATCAACAGTGCGGGGTGCAGGAATTTATCCCTGTGCCAGATGAGATATTGAATTCCTATTTCTTCAGAAACTGTACTCAGTTTCGTCAGCCACCTTTTAGGCATTTTGGGAACAGCCAGTATTTTGAAGGTCAAAAATGGAAGTAGCCACTAGTATAAAGTAGTTCTGGCAAAATGATAGATGAAAATAAGGCTTTTTGTAGCTTAATTGTAGCTTTTTTTGTAAGAAAAGATACCAAATGTTATGTGGATGCTATTTCTATTAATCTTTATTATACTAGAAATATATCCAATATAAAATTGCCCAAAAGTCCAGACTACACAGTGTATTTTTTCTTCATTTCCTTCTGTTATTTCTCTTACTACTCAACAGGTCAGTTACAGATTTCAACTCTCTGAACCAGCTGCAAGATTGCTGAAATCTGTAAAGAACCATCTGGCTCCATTTCTTTCAAAACTGCTAAGTAAAATTTGCGCAAATTCTAGAAGAGATTATTCATAACAAATGTATTGATCTGTTCATAACCATTTCAGCTGAAAGATTTTTCCATAAAAGGAACCTCCACTGTCTGCAGATTCATAACCTCAGAGTAATGAGATGCTTAAACTGCATGAGAGGCAACCAATGTTTTTTCATGAACCCATTATTTGAAGCTACTGTACTTTAATGTGGTATCCAGAGTGGAACAAAATGGTTTCTTTTTATTTGTCTTGCTTAAAACTTTCCAAATATCTATGCAACTGAGATTGAAATCATGGATTTCCTCACATATCCCACAAAGAAAAACTACTAACATAGCCAACATCTTCCTACTTTAGCTGAAAAAGTATATATATCACATTTGTATATTAAAATGTCTATTTTCAGCTAAAGTATTTCAGCAGTATTTTAAACCAATTTCAGTGTCCTTATACATCTCTCATGCCTTTTTGTGGAATACTCAGATGTTCTTTTTAAGAGATAATGACATGCCATTTGAAATCCATGTATAAGACAACATGGTCCAATCAGAAAGATTGCATTCATTCTGCTACTTTTTCTAGAGAAGATAAGTGACAACCTGAATAAAAAACATCCTCTATGAGAGTACCTCAGTCTTTGTGGAGAAGGCCTAGAGTTACAGCCTCACATGCCTCAGCCGGGCCCTTTTAGGAGGAAGGAGTAGACAGGACTCCTGCTATATTAGCAGTCATTTCCAATCCATAGTGTTGTCAAGAGAATTTGGGCAAAGTTTCAAAAGCAGATCAGGTCCCAGTGGTTCATAGAGTCGAACTATGCATAAATGCCAGTGATGGACAAGAGTCAGCATGCCATGCATCTAAAAATCTATATCAGTAGCGATTCACTGTTTCACAGTTATGACTGCATCATTGCTGAAACTGACCACCTGCTGCCTCTCTGTATTCACATCCACTGCTTGTTCTCAACAAACATTCATTACACATCAGTGAATGTGAATGGTGACATTTTTTCCACGTGGAGGAATTCAATGACACTCCTTTGTTTCATACGCACTTCCATGTCAGATGCCATTCTGTCAGACTGCCCCTCTGCTGCCATCTCTCACATGGCAACAAAATGGAATACTGGTGGAAAGGTTCAACATCTACTGCCATACCACCAGCGTCTGCCTCTGACATCAAATAATAAAAAAATAATAAAAAAGGAGACACTGCATTCAGTGAATTTGGTCTAGTGTATTTTCGATGTAAACATTTTAAGAATAGAAATTGGAGGTAGCCAATAGAAGATTTTGTGTTCAATTGTAATGAGAAAACAAATGTTTTAACCACACCCAATCTGGTAATCTAACAGCTAAAACACTGCTGCAGACTAGCACTATAATTTAAAATTTTTAAAAGGTTATTAATAATTTCTGATACATGAAACACAGGTGTTTCTCTGAGAATGAATGAAGAATGAGGAACAGGAGGAAAGAATGCAGGAAAGAACAGGAGATGAAATTCAGTGGGGAATGATTATGATGAGGTCCTACCTTCTCCTTTCCATGTTCTCCAGACTAACAACAAGAGGTAGTGGACAACTTTTAAAATGTCACTAAACTCAGATTTTATTTTGTTTACTACGAAGGATAATAATTCAAAGAGTTGTGGTTTAGCACTGCACACTGAAATCTAAGTAACGTATATTTAAGGGTTTCTGTGGATTTTCTGATCTTTGTTTCTTGAAAAGATCCATTTGCCTCAAGATTGTTCCTCCCCTGCCAACATTCATTAAAGAAAAATACGTAGGAATTATCCTTGAGTTAAAAGGAAATCTTTAATAGCTCCAGGAAAGGTGATAATTGGTTTTCACTTATTTTGATTCAAGTGTTCTACCTAACATTCATTCTGTCTATATATAATAAAAAAGTAAATAGCCAAGGAATGAGTCAGAAGAGCTTTAAAAAATAATAATTAAAAAAAAAAATTGCCAACAGGAATGATCAAAGGCAGCAAATATTGGAAAGAAAAATATACTTTTTTAATTCTTCTATTTCTCATTCCTATTTACCTTTCCTTTTTCATCTTCAGTCTGCTTTAGTTTACGTATCATGTATTGATTGATCTTGAGCTGGTAAGTGGGATCACATCCACCTCCTCTCTTGAATATCTGTTATACCGAAAGTCATCTGCAAAACAGAATAACCGTACCATCTTCAAAAAGACTATTGAAGGAAAAATCACTGCTTCACATACATAAAGCTATCAGGACCTAGGTTTTCATATTTATTCTAAGGCTTATTCTACTCAGTCTTCAGTTAGTGAGATGCCTAAAAGAGAGCAATATCATGGAGGCTTTTCTGCTGACACTAGGATTTCCATATAGCACAACACCATTCTGCAGTTTCTGTGACAGTTCATCCATTGCTGAGGATATTGCTCAACACTTGGCTGAACATGAGCCAGCAGTGTGCCTAGGTGACCAAGAACACCAATGGCATCCTGGCTTTTATCAGAAATAGTGTTGCCAGCAGGAGCAGTGAAGTGATCACCTCTCTGTACTCAGCACTGGTGAGGCCGCAACTCAAGTACTGTGTTCAGTTTTGGGCCCCTGACTACAAGAAAGACATTAAGAACCAGGAATAAGTTCAGAGAAGGGCAGTGAAGCTGGTGAGCAGTCTGTAGCACAAGCCTGATGAGAAACAGCTGAGGAAACTCAGATTATTTAGTCTGGTGAGAGAAGGCTCAGTAATGATTTATCACTCCACAACTACCTGAAGAGAGGTTGAGGTGAGACGGGGGTTGGCCTCTTCATATATGTAAGTAGTTACAGGGTAGAGGGAATGGCCTCAAGTTGTGCCAGAGGAGATTCAGGTTGGACACCAGGAAATATTTCTCCAAGAGAGTGGTTAGGTGCTGGAACGGGTTGCCCAAGGAGGTGGTGAAGTCACCAACACTGGAGGTATTCAAGAAATGTTCAGATGTCGTGTTGAGGGACATTTTTTGTGGGAAATTTTGGTGGCAGGTGGATAATTGGACTGGATGATCTCAACATCTTTTCCAACCATAGTGATTCTATGATTCTATGATCAAGTCTATAAGGCAGGTATGAAATTCTGGATCTCTCCGGCCAGACATTAAGATTAACTTCAATCACATCTTCTGGGCTTATTCACTTTGCCCATTCTTTCCTCTTCTGTGATCCATTTCTTCACTGAGTCAGTTTAAATATCTGATAACAATTTCAGCTGACGCACACCCAGACATATCTCCTGAAGAGTGAGACAGCTACCCCGGCTTTTGATTCCAGGGAGCTCTTGAATCTAGTGGCCACTCATGGGATTGAGGCAGGTGAGGGGTGTCATGGGTGCAAATGTGTCCAACTGAATTATCTTCTTGAGCAGCTGACCAAGCTGCAAGAGGAGGTCATAGAATCATAGAATCATAGAATGGCTTGGGTTGGAAAGGATGATCTTTGTGCCCTCCTCTGGACCCTCTCCATAAGATCCATATTTTTTTTTTAATTGGGGCCCCAGACCTGGATGCAGTACTCCAGATGGTACCTCATGAGGGCAGAGTAGAAAGAGACAATCATTTTGCTGTCGTGTTGGCTACCTCTCTCCTGATGGAGCCTAGGATACCATTGGCCTTTTGAGATGCAAATGCACACTGCATGTTATGCTTTTCATCCATGAGGACTTCCATGTCCTTCTCCACAGGGCCATTCTCAGTGAGTTCTCCCAGTCTGTGCACACATCTCATATCTGAGATTACTCTGATCCAAGTGCAAAATCTTTCACTTTTCTATGTTGAACCTCATTAGGTTCACACATGCCCAACTTTCAAGTTTGTTGATATCCCTCTGGATCATGTCCCTTCCTTCTAATATGTCAGCCACACCACTCAGTCATTACCAAACCTGCTGAGGGTGCACTCAAGCCCACCATCAATGTCACTGATGATGCTGAATAACACCAGTCCCAAGAGCAGTGAGGGCAGTGCCCATGCTGTCCCACCACACACATAGAAGCAGAGCAGATTGAGTCTGGTCAGTATGAGCTGTGTTGTCTACAGCCCAGCTGTGAGGAGGCAGGATCCAGGTCACATCTGGGATCCAAGTCTGAGTGGATAGGCCTACTCTAGAAAGTGAAAAACAGTCTGAAGGGAAGCAGATAAAGACTTCTCTGGAGAGCAGTCATCTTTTTTTGTATCTTATTTATCTGATGGCTAGTCCAGGTGGTCTTTGATTTAAATTCTTATGCGTTTACAGAGAAAATTACTGTCCAGTGTCATCTCCCTAATTAAAATTTGCTACAATCTTTTATGCACTTTTCTTTTTCTTTCTGTTTTTTAGCATAAATAATAGGTTTGGAAATTTTAAGACACTTTTATATCCTCAATGATTTCATTCTCTATTACAGTATTATCTCTATGTTTACTAATGATGTTTCCATCATTTTCAAGAAAAGCCCTGAACTGTTCTTCATTTCATAGGACTCTTGAGTTTTCTTTTTTTGTGTGTGTGTCACAATTTGCTGAAGCTGCTGTTATTCACACTTTTCCTCAGTCTTAATGTAAGGATAAGGTTTACCCTTATAGTTATAAATAACATTGCAGTGATACAAAATTTTTACCTTATCCCAGTCATACTTACCAGAGCTTCTGGCAGGATCACAAAAATCAGCCTCAGCTGCAATAGTAGACAGTTCAATCCTCACTTTATTCCCAGATTTGAGTTACCCTTTTCTCCTTTTGATTTAGCAGATGTAACATTATGGCACCACGCTTGCCCTTACATTTTATGGCTGAGAAAGAAAAAGTTCCTCCTGGAAGCCTTGGATACTGTAATCATCAGACTTTCTCTCCTTGCTTTTTGCCCCTGAACTTGGCCTCTTCTTTCTGTCCAATTGTCCTGAATTTATGGGATCTGGGCAGCTCAAGCAAATCAGTCCCCAGATTGCTCTGAAACCAGCCAAACTCCAGGAATCCCATCTACACACTTAAGGTTTTGTAAAACAAAAAGGGAAAGGAGGGCAGAGGGAAGCCAACAGGTTAGTGGGGCTTCTCTTTATGATTCCTCAGGGGAAGAAAAATAACACTCTAATGATTTAAACAGCCTGATGTGTGTTGTCAAAGCCCGTAAGTCAGCACCAAAGAGTTATATGCAGCATGCCCCATAGCAGCTAAAAAATGCATTTGCCATAAAACAATACTGTGTTATTCATCTAATATGCTCCACAAATCCAGCCCAGGCCCTTTAGTAGGTGACCAATTTAAATAAGGTAAATCTCTGGAGATTGGCCATTACTATACACTGGAACTTGCAGAACAACTCCACAATAATGATTAACCTGAGAAAATACCCTTTCACATGCTTCTTTTCTCTTCTTCTGATCTCAGAATCTTAATTTTGACAGTATCAAGGTATTTTATAATAATACATATATATATAATATATATATAATAAATTCTTGCTGTAAACAGTCAGTGCTTCTAATTTAGAGTCCCCACAGTGTTTAATCTGCAATTAATTCAAATAAAATATTTATGTTAGAGATAACTCAAAATCAAAATGATGTTAAATATCATGCATATTTGAAATTGCAAGCAGTACAATATATGCACATTTTATTAAACATTCTTAACATCATCAAGGAAAACCATCACACCATTACTGAAGGTAACTTTAGTCTATCTCTTCTTGAAGCTGGAACATTAGGGAGGTAGAGAGCTTTCTCTGAGGTGCATCACAAGGTGCATTAAGGAGACAGTAAATTGATTCTCACCTCTGTTTCACGACATCCTGGCAAAAACAGATCCCCAAACATGGAAAGACACAGAAATGTTGATGAACAAGGTGCAACCATGTCAGCCTATCACATATTGGCAAATGTTGTGTATCCTTCCCTGAAGAAGCAGCAGTGAAGCCTTGAATTTATCTCAAATTTGAAAATTAATTAGTGAACATCACTGATCATGTTTCCGAATGCATTGTGAGCCAAGGAATTGTTTGGCCATAAGGCTTTCTGAAGTCAAATCTGAGCAGGAGATACCAATCAGTAACAATGCTTTCCATGTTAGCAAACTATGTATTATTCCTGTCAATTAGCCAAGCGGAGAAGTTGAGGGTCACTACATTTTAATACAGGCTCACTTAACTTTCAGTATTATTAAGACCTTGTGAGTCACTCAAAATAATGATTCCAAGTGGGGGGAAGGAAAGAAAGGCAGATAATGAAACCTGCAGACATGGAAGAAGTTTTAATACTCCTAGGAGGCATTATACAGAATGTCAGACTGGACACCTACTGAAAAAGTGCTAGAACCATTGTCTTTCAATGAAAGTAAGTAAATGCTCAGAACAAATTAATCAAGCTAATGTTTATTTTATAAAAGCCATACAGATTTTTGTTGAGTGGAGGAGATTCTTATCTCCTATTTACCCAGGTCATTATTTTTCTATAGGCTGGACTGAATGGAAAGTAGTTATTGCTTTTAATTTTGGATCCTAAAACACTGTAAAAGTACCACTCACCTAAACTTCCACATAATGAAGTGCAGTAACCCTTCTGGAAGAAACAGGTAACTACTGTACTCCACAAGCTCCCATTACCGCTATCCAACCCTTTACAATGAACACTCTTTTCTACAACTTCCATTTTATTTTTCAAGTGTCAGACAAATTCTAAGAAAGGTGACATAATTTCATTTAGGTGCTCTTGGCTGGAAAAAAAATCACTTCCCAGAAGTAGAAAATTAAACACTATTCTGCTTGTCTTGTGAGGCAAGGAAAAGTAGTACCTTAAATATCTACTAGATTCCTTAATTTCAAAGACAAAATGTTTGATTAATAATATATATAAATATTTTTTTTAGTAATGAATGAAAGGTCAGAATCATAACGTTGGGACATAAATTTCAACTCATTTGAATGTGTGTATTTATAACTATGGGCAAAAGGCCACATAATAACTGCAACAATCACTTGACCTTTGGTCATCCCTAGTCAGGGATTTTTTCATTATGACAATCAAGTTAAGTTTCTTTTTTCATTTCAGAAACATCTAATTTCCTGTATTTTACTGATCTATTCAGGAGCAAAATTAAGTTCCAAGAAATTTTCATCATATTTCACTACAGGACAGGTTCCTAAATTTTATAGGAGATAGTATTGGTCACACAGGTCTTTGTGACAGATTACTTAATATATATTCATACTTGAGAACTGTACTTGAACCAATTCTAAACAGCCACTAACAGTTTACTGCTCCATTATTTAGAGCCATGAATTGTATCTCCAACTCTTCTTTACATTTCACATCCAGTTTACTTTTTATATAAAAGGTAATCTGGAAAGCAGGTTACTGGTCTGCTTGTAAAGATTTTTTTGCTTCTATTTTTTTCCTCTGAATGGTCTGTGCAGGCTTCTGTTCATTTCATTTTCACTTTGAGATAGCATACCATGTACACAATTGTAATTTTGTTAGAAACTACAGCGAATTGCTAAACAAATTATTTTGAACAGCCTGGTGTAGAATACAGGGTTGGTTTGGTTATTTTTTTGTTGTGTTTGTTTATTTATTTTGCATTATTCTGTTAATGTATTCACAGTTACTAACTCCAGCCCTTTGCAGAAAGTCGCTGTCTCCACAACAATATAGCTGGAAAAAGAAACTAATGCCTGCATGTTTTAGTTTCCATGTTTTAGTGTGTGTGTGTGCGCCCCCCCCCCCCCCCCCCCCCCCCCCCAAGAGAGAAGAGAGAAAAATAACAAACGCATCAAATCATCCTGTGGCACCTGTTGGCAGAGGGATAAAGAAGAAAGAAAGTTTAATCGTTGTGTGACCCCCTGATCAGTTTTGTGGTTGTCAGTCAGCATCATCCAGAGCTGTACTGTGCCACTCACAGTGGTGATGAACAGAAGGTCTGTTTCAGGTTTTTCCTTCGCTGTTTTGTAGGACTTCTGTAGTTCTTAATTTATTCAGATTTGTTGCTCATTCCCTTGAGATCACAATTTATATAGTACATTTTCAACATCCAAATGAATTAGAATTTGTTATATCTGCAGGTAGATTTCTGAACATTTGCCTTGCACTCTTTCCTTTGTTCAATGAGTTTTATAAGATTTTTCTGTTTATTGATATTATTTTATTTTTCAGCAATAAATTAAATTTATAGTAAGCATACTTACTTCTGTGCCAGGGGATAGTTTACTAAGGTTAACATTTATTTCCAATGTATGACTAGAATTCAGCTTAGCATAGAACAAATTTTGTGTTGTATTTGTTTTTTTGTTTTTCTGTTTGTTTGTTTTCTGGTGTCCTACAAGAATAAGAGATCAAAAGCAATCCAGAGCAGGGGGCATTATACAGTTTTTTGGAGGATCTCTACCTCTTTAGGCAGGAACAATATAATATGTACTTGATGCACACTAAAGTAGAAGGTATAAAATGTCATTTAACCTGGCAAGTCTGGGAGCAGAAACAGAATAACAGCTTATTGTAGTTAAGTGAGAGGTATCTACATGTTATAAGAATTTGTAGCCCTACATCCTCTCATTGTTTTAGGAAAGACAGAGCACCTCTTTTCAATTAGGAAAAGAATGCAAGCCTCTAAGTCTGCCTGCCTGTCTTTCCATTTGGACATGGACCTATCACACAATTCATTGAGTTCAGAAAAGAAAGTCAAGGTACTAGTTAATATTTTTATGATTTGTTTACTTAGAAAAATTACATTTAACCACACAGTCTATTTTAACTAAAAGAAAAGAAATACTCTAAGAATGTATATCAGAGGAATCTACCGTTTGTATAAAAATATGCTTTCTATCGCAGAAATGAGATTGTGCCAGAAACTTGTTATGATTTCCCAACATTTTGTAGCATGTGAGGTAAAAATAAAAAGGAAACTTTTCACATCTGTGGACTGATTTCCTAAATCTGCAAAGATTAAAAGTTATTTTTCTTCACATCATTAAAATCAATAAAATATAAACAAGTTGGAAGCTTCTCAGATAATAAGCATAATAAATCTACAGTTTACTTTTCTGTAAATTGTTCTGTTTACATGCAGGAATCCTGCTGAAAGAAGTGGCAGGAAGGAACCATGGTATTATCTTCATAAAACAAAGGTATTGGAAAATGTTGGTGTCCAAAATGGCTTATGACCCAACAAATTCCACTGAATTCAGACATTATATAATATGAATAAAATCTTTACTTTGAAATAGTTCATTATGTCTGAATAAGTAAACTCAGCATTGCTGCATCCCATAGAGGATGAGGGGACACATCTCCTTTGTAAGCCACAATTCTGTGTTTGCTACAAACAAGAAGAAAATTTTGTGTAGTGTTACTGTTATTGTACAGAAAGACACACACACACTCAAAAAAAAAAAAAAAAAAAAAAAAAAAAAAAAAAAAGAGTATGAAATACAGTTCTGTAACTAAATTTGAAGCAGAATTACTGGAGTTGACTCACATTTGAATATAATTCATCTGACAAGATACAGAAGGGAACGACAGTGCAAATAAGAAAAAAAAAAAAAAAACTATTCAAACCATAGCACAAAGAAAGAATCTATCAAATCTCTCTTTGTTTCTTTACCTAGCACAGACTTTTCTTTATACTGTTAGATTCCTTGTTTTAAATTAAAATTAAAATGAGTTGCAAAATATAACAATGAATTATATCTTTCATGGCCACTTGTCGTTTTCGCATTCTGCATCTACCTTACCTTCAGAAGTTCTATTGAATGTTAAAGGCACAAAGGAAGTCTCAATGTTTTTTTTAATATTAGTGGCACCATGAAGATGTCAGATTTTTTAAAACAATTTCATTACTGTAGTTAAAACTAGTGATGACTGACATACTAGTTCCTCTGTTTCTTACTTTTACTGATAAAATTAATTGCAGAAATAACAATATAACTTGTCAGCCTCTGCCTACTTATGTATTTTTTACTGACAAGTCCATAGTATGTCACAGATTTGATGCACAAAAGCATCATGCAGTAATCAGTACTCACTGTTCTTAAGGCAAAGATTAACACTGACAAGACAAGGAACTCACATTTAGTGTGAAGACTGCTCAAAGTTAGATTAGATTGTCGCAGATTCTAAGAAAATGCAATTCCTCTGCATTTATTGTGTTTCCTTTGGCACTGAAACACTTTCTAAGGAGTCACTTCTGCAAAGAAGAAAATCACTTTTGGAGAAACACACCATAAAACTAAAGAAAATCACAACTTCAATGTGGCATTGAACCAAGTTACATACAAGAATGTAAGCAAAGTACTGTCAGAAAAATACAAGTAAGGTGTTACTTAGGTGAAGAGCTGAAGAGTTGTACGAAAAGTTATCTTCAGTTAATCTCTAGACTGAACCACATTTAATTCAGATGAACGTTCACTTTTCTTTGAGGGACTACCTCAGACATTTGGAGGTTATGCTCAACCTAAACATAAGAAAATTCTGAATATACCTGGGTTCAGATAGGAATAATAAACTCTGCAGATACACATTCACTTTTTTTCAGTATCAGGCTCTCAGAAAGAGATAAATGTCTAAGGTTTACGTAGTCATTATGACTGTCTTCAAAGATGTCTGAATTTGTCTGATTCATACAGAGAGTAGATTTAGATTTTTGTCTGACTCAAATTATAAGAGTCGGAGGCAGTGCATACATAGATAAATACTCATTATCAATTAACAAGCCACAGAAAAAAAATAAAAGAAAGGACATCACAAAGCTACAAAATATGATTTATATTATGGTGGGATTCAGTGATTGTATTTCATTTTGCACTTTGCATTAAGTTGCAAGGAACATGAAAGGGGGAGGGGAATCAATAATGCATTTAGTTTAGAAGAATGTTAAAATGTAGCATTACTTTCTGGGAATAAAACCTGAACATTGTTTTATCAAAAATTAATTTTGTTGTTGTTTTTTGATAGAAAATTCAACGTGGATGTTATAAATAAACTCAACCATGAATTTTACAGTAAAATCCTGCAGAAATCATAAGAAATATCCAGAAGCAGTTGGAAAAACAAAGACCTGGAAATTCTGTGTAACTGAGAGAACATTTTTGTGTTAATAAAAGCTCACAACTTTTTTTTTATATACCTCTTTCACAGATATCAGTGTACCAGAATAGCCTTTAAAGTTCCAGAAGGTGAAGTATTGAATCATATAGTTTCAGAAGGATCTTGCTGAACCTAAATGGGGAAAGTTTTCATTTATGTGGGGATGTGCTGAAGATGTGCACAGGAAAAAAAAAAAATGAACATGAGATGATGGTGAAGATAGATTATCATCTGTTTGTGGCATTATGTGCATGCCTCATTTTATCCATAGTATATTATTTTATGTGAGTGTCTTAAGTAAATTAAAATAGAACCTGTTAGAGAATGCAAGTATGAAACCAATACCTGAATTAGAACACTGTGTGTCTGTTCCTCAGCGACCCAACCTATACATTTCCATTAGGAATGCAGACTAATTTTGTCAAGGCCAGAAAGATGAAACAAAAATAATCAATTAAGTGCCTCATCATCAGGAAATAAAAAAGTGAACCTGGGGTAGGAATAATGGTGGCTTATCAGAAAATGATACAAGCAGAATTTCCTTATGATATTTTTGAGATGGTTACACTCATTTAACCTCTGAGAAGGTGATGTTTCAGTCAATTAATTCTTTTTCTTTTGCTGCTATATGCAATTGCTGAGTGAATTCAGAAGTGCTATGTTCGATATAAGCTTAATCACAAACTCTTGAAAAGTAGAACTTGGCAAACATTAATTGTAGTTTTGCCTTCAAGCTGATAGGACAGGAAGAAGTGAGAAAAGTCTCATTGTAGCATCTGGTCTAAGAACTTAAATAGGTTACCTTGACAGATTAACACATCAAAAGGGCACATTTTCAACCAGAGGTAAGTTGAAGCTGCATAGAAGAGGAAAAAGGCCACTTCTTGATTTCTAATAAGATCTGGGAGGTGGTGGATGTAGACGCTGAAAGCAATTCGCTGATTAAATACTTTTTTCAATATTAATACACTAGATTCATTCTTGATAACACTGCTGATATCTCAGTCATAGTACCAAATCAGTGGTAAAAATGGACTTCTTGTATTAATGAAACCAAAAAAATCTGTGAAAGATAGGAAGAGAAAGACATTGAAATGAATGTTTTATAAGGTGTTAATAAAACTAATAGAACAATAACAACAACAACAACAAAAACACTAAAAATTTATTTTTTGAGGGATAATCTTGGCTTATCTGGGGGATTTTTGAAGTTCTTGTCTTCTTTTCAAATTTACACCACTCTTAAACACATAGCTCATTTAAAATCAAAATGCCAAGTTCTGTATTTTTTTAAACATTGCTTAAGTAGTTCTATACCTTCAAAACTAAATAATTTAAAGCAAACAAAAAAAAAAAGTATTGTGTTCTTAAGAAATCCTTTAGTATTTCAGCTGAACTGTGTACACATGCAGATACATGACAAATCAGTGCCTGAAATCAGTCTCCAGTTACAGCATTTCCCACCATGCAAACTCACTGACATGCAAAAATTGTTCCACTCTAAATGTGAGAGCTATTTTGATTGTCTTTCATGCTTGACTCCCCTTCTCTGAGGCATGCCAGTGTTCATGGTTGTCACTTCCAGCCTTGACTTCCACTGTGTAATGATAAGAAGGGACCATGCTACAACAGAAACCTAAATAGGGTAGATTAAAATCTGGATGGCAAGTTTGCCACCTTCTGAACAATGTACATTCTCTTCCCACAATAGCTAGGCAGTGTTAGCTATTATATTTAGAGGTAACAGTAAATCTGAGCAGCCATCTCACAGTCATACGCACATTGCCCTGGAGACAAAATCCGTGGCAATTTAGCTACAATCTTTACCCCTACAATTTTTTGTAAAGTTTGAGTTACTCTGTTCCTTTTTCATGAATCTATTCAGTGCACTGAATATCACATATGCTGTAGCCAGTGCCAACATAAAATACAATTATTTTAGTTTTATTGAGTCAGTAACTAAGAAAGAGAGATGTCCAGCTCCAGTATGCTGCATATGTATTCAAATGAGATCCATCTGTAGATGGATGCAGGATGTATGGTATCCTGTAAGCCCTAGAGCAAATATGAGGCTAATTGTATTTTATTTCAAAAATACTTTTCTAAATGTATTATTATTTGTTTTGAAGAAAAAATGAAAAGAAAGAAACAATAGATTGTGCAGAACAAAGCAATTTAGTTAGGAAATAGACATTAGAGGAGTGGGATGTGTGCCATGCACCAAAGTGCATTCACCAGTAAGGTACTCAGAAAACTACAGTGAGTATGCCTTTTGTACATATGAATCCTGAAGGGAACAATAGCATGTAAGATATCCAGGGGCAGTGGGAAAAGGAAAAATCCTTCCTCCTTCATCTAGAGGCACATGACAGCCAAACCAAACACTGAGTATGCCAACTGCAGCACCATGATGCTCTGCCAAGCTCTGACTGTGGATTGGCTCAATTCTGTGGCTCTCTGCCTCAATGTTTGCAAAATGAGTTATTGCATCAAATACTAGACTAATTTTTCAACTCATGGTAAAACAATGGTGTATTAACAACTCTCTTACTTTCTGTGTACTTTTTTTTTTTTTTTTTTTTTCCCCACTATCCAGATATGGCTGGACTCATCACAGTTAAAACAGTTGAAATGGTAGGACACAGTTACTATAGTTGAAAAGGGAAAAGGGAAAGGGAAAAAGGAAGGGAAGGAAACTACACACTACAGCACAAATCACATCACCTAAAGGTAACACAATTTTATCAGAGAAATGACAGTCGGATTCCATGTGGCATTGTAATAACATAACAGCATTATAGTGATGCCTACCCCAACAACAAGAGGCCAAAGAGGCCATTTTCTCATATATGTCTTTATGGTTAAAAATGTTCTACTCAGCGTATCTAGTCAGAGAAAAGTTATGCTCAATGTTAAAAAAACAGATATGGAAACATACTGCTTATCCTCAAAAATTCTCAGTGACATAACACTGTAATTTTTTCATCTTGCAGACCTACCAGAGGAATTACAGCTCCTCAGCTCCCAAGACAATTTAAATACCTATGTAGAAGATAGAATTTGGAGAAGAATTGTGGAAGCCAGGACTGAACAGATGCAGAATGTTCCCCACTGAAACAATGTCCACAAAGGTACCAAACCACATAAAAGGTGCTTCATTATGTAGGCGTTTTACATCCTTAAAATATTTGCATGGAGTTTATGTGATTTCTGCAAACTTACCAAGCTCCTTGAAAACTGCTAATCAGAAGAGTGTTTGTTTTTCTCATTCCTCTGAGCTTGATTTGCATAACTTTTCTGACTATATCACTCACTTTCTTTCAATAACAATTATTCACAAGCAAATAGGTTAAAGTGAATTTTTCTTTTACCTTTCATCTACCTTGAATAATGGATTACTTAGTTCACAATAAAATTCAAGTTATCTGTCTCTTCCTCCTTCATTTATCATGTGCACTGATAGAATTAATATCAAAACAAGCTGCAGGCAATTTTGGGTAAGGGCCATTTCTAGCAGGGTATTTGCAGAGCATTTACCACAATTTTGTTACAATTAACCATTAGCAGAGTACCAGAGATATTATTAGCAACAATAGAGGCTCTAGGTTCAAAGATCAGATGAGATTATGTCTAAATGCAAACGAGACAATTCCATTCTGCTGGCTAGCAAATAATGATCACTCCACAAAATGAATTCAGTGCTTGCAGCCTCTGCTGAGAACCCCTGATTGATGGGAGTCCTGACTGGTGCCACTTGTCAGAGCTGTCAGAGCATAACCTTGATGTGCATGTTTCAGAGCTGCCTGCGTCTCTGTCACTTTCACTACAAGCACAGCTCCAATTTGTTGTTTTCAGTGAATTGTCATTTTGGCATTACTGATTTTTCCCCATTTAACATTCTTGGTGCTCTCTACTCAGCACATATAAATGCACAAGAGTAGTAGAAAGTAAAAGCTAAGAAATCACAAAAGTAAACTCCACATGAAGCTTACAGTGATACAACACCTTGAACGCTTTTCCTTTTTTTGCATGCTGACTTTAAATTTGTTATGACTATGCAAATTGGTTAATTGGAATAAATTGTTATGAGTTCAACATACAATACACTAAATAAGGCTACTTACATTTTTAAAGCCTAGAATGACAGTGTATTATCATTTTCAGCCTAATTTGTAGGGAAAATTAATGAAGATCTATCATTACGGGGATTTTAATAACATTGTGCAATATGTATGAAATTGTTACTTATCAATAGTGAGAGCATGGTGACAAACTAATGTATTTATTAATCAGCAAAACTGGCATTACAAAATTTTTGGAGAAATTCAAATAATGTGATGGGCAAAGTGAGACTTAGAGCAGATGGAATTATCCAAATGAAATGTCACTGAAATTAATATATAGATTCTACAATATTGGGAAAATGAAAATATGACTTCAAGGTAGAATACTTGGTGCACAATAATTCTTAGAAGTTGTAGAGATTTGTAAATCTTCTAATAAGATATAAATGTTTCATACCATTCAAAGAAAAAAACTCCTTTGTTATTGAAATAATAAAGCAGTTTAATAAAAGGAAAATCACAGAAGAGGGTGTTGTATCATAATATTCATTTTTATTAGCTGTGCATGCATTTGAGTGTGTAAAGTAGCATGACTTCACATTTTTTGGCAAGTACAGAAAGATAACCTGCCAGACACATGGAGAGTTTCAAATTCCTAACTAGGGATTTTGTGTCATTTTGACCCTAGGATAATTATATGGGACTTGCTGATATGAAAGGTTCTTGAAGAAGCAGCTGAATATCAGGCATGAGACTCTAGTACGTCTTAAAAAGGCACGAGAGTACAAAGTTTAAATGTCTGAACCCTGTGTTCACCCCTAGTTATCTGACTAAGGGACAGTAGCATCCCCCTGTTGAGAAAAGTCTGAGGGAAAGGCTGAGAGAAATGCTGTTTGGCTTAGAAAAGAGAATGCTCAGAGGGAGATCTCATCAACGTGTACAAATATCTGAAGGGAGTGTGTAACAAGGACAGAGACAGGCTTTTTTTAATGGTATCTAATGGCAGGAAAAGAGGCAAACACTGGAAGAAAATAGGTCCCTTCTGAACATAAAAAATCATAGAACCATAGAATCATAGAACTGCTCAGGTTGGAAAAGACCTTAAAGATCATCAAGTCCAACCGCAACCTAATCATATCACCTTAACTCTAACAACCCTCTGCTAAACCATGTCCCTGTGAAGAAAATCTTCTCTACTGGTTGATTTTCACCCTCACATAGCAAAAGTGACCATGCACCAAATGTGCAACAGCTGAAAGTGTTCTCACACTTTGAAAAACTCATGCATTGCTGTAGATAAGCACTCATTTATGATTCAGGAATGCCTGCATAGCGGTATACGTATCAAGTACCCATTTGTATATTCATATAAAACACTCCCCTGGATGCAGAAAATTAGATTCTTACAACACAGCAGATAGCATCTGTACTTTAATGTGCTTCGTACTGCTTCAGTTTTGTGGCTTCTCTCCATGTTACTACTCTCACATCTAGCTCTACAAATATTGCTTCCATTACTATGGGAAAAGTTCCAAACTATTGTAGGGGTAATCTCTATCATGAATCTTATGCCAGTGGTTTTCTGAACATTATATTATAGTATTTTATCTTTTGTTTTTCTTTTTGTTATGCCAGATCATTTAACACATTTCTTCTACATCCTATTGTATTCATTCTGATTCACTAAAGTCCTCTGAGATCTAGAAAAGCCACCAGGGTGTATATGCTCAAAACAAACCTGAAACTCTGGAGAATATTCATTCTTCTTTATATGCCTACGTACTCAGATAAATTTTTTGCAGTAATATTAAAATATATTTTTTTTAAAAAAAGGGAAGGAACTGTGTAGAAAATATACCTCCTATGTTGCTTGAAAGACATACTTGAAAGACAAGTAAAGAAAATTTTTTTGTACTAAAATAAAAATAAAAATATAAAACCTTACTGCAAGATGATGAAAAATGCCCAACCACCTACTTTACATTTGTTTTAATGAGTATGAATAACATTGCAAACCAGTTCATGGCTACAGAACCAAAACAATTGAAATACACTATAAGTCATTCTGTTCATTAAAAATAGGTAAATAAATAAATATTAATTATAGAATCATAGAATCCTTAGAGTTGGAAGGAACCTCTAAAGGTCTAGTCCAACACACCTGCAATGAACAGGGACATCCACAGCTAAATTAGGTGGTCCAGTCTGACCTTGAAAGGCTCCAGGGTCTGGACATCAACCTTATACTTGGGCAACTTGTTCCAGTGCTTCCTCATTCTCCCTGTAAAAGAGTTTTCCTTATATCCAACTTAAATTTACTCTCTTTAATCTTTAAGCCATTTCCCCTTTTTCTATCACCACAAACCCTTCTAAAGAGTCTGTCTCCTTCTTTCCTGTGGCTTTTCTGTAGATATTGAAAGGCTGCTATCAGATCACCTCAGAACCTTCTCTTCTACAGGCTGAACAGCCCCAGCTCTCTCAGTCTGTCCTCATAGGAGAGTATTCCATCGTTTGAATCATTCTTGCAGCCGCCTTCTGGACACTCCCCAACAGGTCTATGTCCCTCCTGTACTGAGGACTCCACATCAGGATGTACTACTCCAGGTGTGACCTCACTGATGCAGAGTGAAGGGGCAGGATCACGTCCCTTGATCTTTTGGCCATGCTTCTTTTGATGCAGTCCAGTATACTGTTGGCTTTCTGGGCTTCAAAGGCACATTGCTGGTTCGTGTCCAGCTTGCCATCCACCAGTACCCCCAGGTCTTTTTCAGCAGAGCTGCATTCAGTCCTGTCATCCCCCAGCTAGTATTGGTAGTGAGGGTTGCCTCAGCCCAGGCGAAAGATCTTTAATTTGGATCGTTGAACCTGGTGAGGTTTACCTGGGCCCACTGCTCAAGCCTATCTAGTTCCCTCTGGATGTCATCTCACCCTCTGGTGCATTCACTTCACCCCAAAGGTTGGTGTAATCCACAAACTTGCTGAGGGTGCACTCAACCCCACATGATGATGATATTAAAGAGTCAGTCCCAGCACTGAACTTCATGGGACACCACTCATCACCAATCTCCACCCAGATACTGAACAACTGATCACCACTTTCTGGACTCGGTCCTGCAGCCAGTTCATCCATTGCATTCATATCTTTCCAATTTGGAGAGAAGGATGTTGTGGGGTATCGTTTCAAAGGCATTACTGAAGTCCAGATAGATTACATCATTTGCTCTTCCCTTGTCCATAGATGTAATGACACCAATGTATTGAGATTTGTAGCTGTATTTTTAAATATATGTTGAACAATATATGGCATGCAATTAATAGGTAAAGAGGACAGTGTAATATAGGCTGCTAAAATTCATCAAGAAAAATAACTGACAGTTGCTGTTATCTCCTGCCAGTGACAAGTAATTTTTTTGAACTGAGCTGTGAAGAAAGATTGTAATAGACGTTCACTTGAGTAGTTGATTGCCCGTAGCATCATGAACATCAGAAGACTGAAATGTAATAGGATTTTTACTTTGCATAACTTAATCTGTAAGTTACACAGAAATGAGGATAAAAATGAATGCTAATCAACTATGTTTTTCATACAAGTAAAATCCTGAATCTTACACAAAATTCAAGGACTTTATCTACAGTAAGGTTTTGATTAATTAAAACTATTCCCAGAGTCTTCAGTGAGCTTTGGTTCAGATCCTAATAGGGCAGAACAGAATCTGAGCAAGAGAATCAGGCTGTTAAAGATATATAGCAACAGATGATTATCAAATATTACAAATATTACCAAGTAGCTACAGGTAAGCCCAGTGTAACTCTATTCTCAGCACATTTTTTGTGCAGGGTAATGTTTTCAAGGTGGATTTAAATCAGGCATTGTGTTGCCATACACATGTTTGTAATAACATGATCAGGATCCTTCATTTCAATCCGCAAAGGAATATATATATCCTTAAAATAATTATGTGCCGCCTCGCAATGTTGTAAAATATTCTTGAAGGTATAATAGCATGGATGCTGTATTCACTAAGGCAAATATCACAAGAAACAGTAGTAATGACAACTTAATTCAACCTTTCCAAATTTGACATTGCCCAGCTCTGAGGTGCTTCTAAAAACATCTTTAATATTAAAATTGGTCTTTAGTGAATTGAACCACAAATACTGCCTCTGGAAATACTGGTAATATTTCAACTGCTTTTCGTGGGCACATAAGAGTAATATATACCTTACAAGCCCATTAAAATATCTCTAGATCCAGTTATAAGGTTCATCACGAAACAAAAAGATCTAACAAAGTGCACCTGCCACCTGCCACCTGGCACAGTGTACCTTATCCAAACTATTTCAAAAAAAGTCTGTAATTTTTACTTCCACATGACAACACAGCTGTGCTTTCCGGTACATGTTTTAGTCAATAATATGTGAAAGACCCTAAACAAAAGTCCATATCTGTGTTACTATACTTGAGTACCTAGAGACTGTACATCTACTTTTAGAAACAGAGATGACACTGAAGATTGACTATCTTTTTGAAATAAACCTTTTAGTTGAAACTGAAAATACTTATCTGGAACAACAACAACAAAAAAGTAGAAACCTTTCTTGACTGTGAAGCCATTTAGTTAGTATCTAAAGGACTGGACTTCTTCACTCTGGCCAGCAGATTCAATACAGACAATCACTGCCCTTCTCATACTACTTTTCATTTTTGCTTTTTCATGATGAAAAGATGCACCTTGAGTCAATTAGAAGTTTGTCCTTTTTTGTTTTTCCAGTTTTAGGCTCGTCTTCATGGAAGGTAGTTCTGTAGAATTTAATTTTATTTTTTGCCTCTTTCTTA
>NW_024962335.1:3291206-3299951 GCF_019238085.1 Lagopus leucura | reverse complement strand
AGGAAAGGAAAGGAAAGGAAAGGAAAGGAAAGGAAAGGAAAGGAAAGGAAAGGAAAGGAAAGGAAAGGAAAGGAAAGGAAAGGAAAGGAAAGGAAAGGAAAGGAAAGGAAAGGAAAGGAAAGGAAAGGAAAGGAAAGGAAAGGAAAGGAAAGGAAAGGAAAGGAAAGGAAAGGAAAGGAAAGGAAAGGAAAGGAAAGGAAAGGAAAGGAAAGGAAGGAGACCTCCTTTATATCAGATAATCTGGACATCAGGAAAACTCAAAAGCAATTTTTGTTCTACACTGTGGTTCTGAGCTGCAGTTCTGAGCCTATTTTAATAGTAACAACTCATTTTTATTTTTATTCTGTTCAGAGATTACAAAGAAACTTTGAGTAACACTCCAAAATTTGAAAGTAACTGAATTTGAGTAGGTTAGTTACATTAAGTCTCTGTCTAATTTTTATCAAAAAGAACCAGTCTGCTAGTGGGAATGGGCGCTTTCCAAAAAAAAAAAAGAAAGAAAGAAAAAAAAAAAGTATGAAATGAAAAAAACTGTTGTATTTTCCCATGTCACTGACATTTTCACCATGCACAGGAAGGACAGAGATTTTAAAATCAGATTTTTTTGATAAAATGAGAACAATTACTGTTGTGTCATTGATTAAGCACTAGCAGTTTTCAAATGCCCTTTCAAATGGAGCTTCTAGATGTTTTTACGCTTGAGATATTGCAAAACTGAAGCAGATCTTCATACTAAGTACCCATTTTGAACATGTGGTTGCACTTAGAAATAATAATGTTTATAATCTTTCATTAGGGGCCTCAAACATTATTCAATGGATTCCAGCTCATGCTAAAATTGTACAGCTCCTTTGACCTCCAAGACACTTACAAAGTGCTGTTTTCTTTTTAAGAGATTCCAAAAAAAAAAGTAATTGCAATGTATAACCACTTTCTGAAATAATTAGGATTTTTTTCTTTTTTTCTTTTTATTTTATAACTATTTGAAATATACTAGCATTTTCAAATTGAATCACCACTAGCATGGATGAATATTACATGCTATACACATCTGACACTGTACAGGCCATGATAAGAAAAATGTACTGTCATAAGAAAAAATGTTTCCCTGTTTATGCCACCTGCGTCTGACATCTGACAAGCGAGTGTGTCACATATAAAGTCATATAAAAAAAGTTCAAAAAGTACAAAGTTGCACTCAGCTCATAGTAGGGGAACTCATTTGTGAAAATTAACTGGGGGATTTGGAAACAATTCAACTAATTTACTGTAGAAATTACAAATTACAAATATTTGATGGAATAGAAAAAAATTCTGCAATGCTGTGAACAAAAAGGTAGATTAGTGATGCAAGTATGCCATTGCCAGGTTACTTTAGAATGCAACTGAACATTGGGTAAAAGATCCAGTACATATGTAGAATATTATTTTTGTTTTTCTAACAGTCACATTTGTGATCCATGTGTAAGTGAAGAGAATGGCCGTATCTTATAACTTGAGACAGCAAAAGACTTGGATAATCCCGAGGTGATCCACAAGAAATGGAAACCATCAAATATATAGTAGCTGTCTATTTCTGTCTAAGTGTTTAGGACTGCTGTAGAAACTTTTGAAGGTTAGAGGAATGAACTACAAGAAAGAAACTTTGGGATAAGAGTTTCCAAGGCTTACAGCAGGTCTGTGTGAGGTTTCTCGCTTGTCATACTTACTTTCATTTCACAGGATACGTCTGGCAGACAGAGAGGAAACAGTTGCTTCAAAGAGAACTTCGGGAAACATAATGAAAAAGCCAAACAATAATCCTTATCTATCAAATCCCTCTCAATTTTTAATAAACTCCTCTGTCATTTTCCTCTTTTAAACATCTACATCTGACTCAAAAATTCAGTTGGATAATGCCAAATGGTTTTGCTATGTCATCAGACTTGTATCATGTTTAAATGTGAGCACAGTACAGGTTAACACTTAAGAATGAAGATTCATAAGAGATGAGAGTCAAATAGAGACAAATTTCAGCATTGCGCCAAATATATATTTTAAAAAAAAGTCATGCAGTCATGCTCCCTGTTCTGCATGGGCACCATGGACAAATTGATAGTGTGCATGGATAGGAAACTAGCATCCACAGATCTCTTTTGGTTTAATTTAGTAGTGTGAGTGTAAGGACACATTTCATAGTAATTTGCCTAATAGTCTGGGATGTAATTTTTTTTTAATTAAACACATTTAAAAAATCTAAATTTTGCAGCTGAGTCTATCAACATCTGCTCCTGTCTTGATAGGGCAGAACAATTCCATATCTGTCTCCTAATCAAGCCTGTTTAGGATTTATCAAATAGATATTCTTGCATGTAAATGCCTTTAAGATCCCTGTCATTTATATTGTATGTCTAACAAATTTGTTAGGTGTATTGCATAAGTCTAACAAATATGAACTTTACTGTTCACAATATCATTAATTCAAAAGCATTATGATGATTGTGACAACAAGCCATTACATGAAGCTGTGTGTTCTCACAGCAGGGTGTATTCCTTCATCAGGGAGATGCTGACTCATTGAATACTTTTCAACATATAATATTATACGACAATACTCTTAAAAATAACTTAAATTCTTTTACAGGCAAACACACCACATGTTACAGGCATCTAGAAGGTCAGCCTTTTTACGTTTCTGGATTTATTATCTCAAAGGAAATAAATCCACTAAAGATTTATGATCACCAGAGTTTACCTTCAAGAAAAAAAATATAATTTTAATATAATACACCATTGTTTAGAAAAAGTTTAATTCTTGATAATAGAAAAGGAGAAAAATAGGTAGTTACAAAGAGAATATACCACTAAAATGTAATTACAGTGACTACTTAGCAGTAAGGTTCAGATTCTGGTGCCAATGGAGTGGGCTAATTCAGTATCTAGCTTTGCATTCTGTGTTGTGTTAATATCTTCTCTGTCACTGTCTTCAAATGAAATCTTCCTGCCTACCTTTCATATGCCTTTTAAAAATTTATGCCACTGAGAGCACAGCTTTTCTACGTATACTGCCTTTGGCTATGATGACTCACAAGTTATCCATCTCTCACATCATGTGAATCTCATACAGGCAAAGAGTAAGACTGATCTGCAAGACATATACTTTATTCAGTTCATAAGAGAATCTCACTTTATTCTTCTTGCAGAGACCATACAATGTATCAAAAATACCATGAAAAAAAAGACTTTGATAACTATTCCCTTGTTTTTTTCAGAAGTTAGTGTCATAAAAGTTTGTTGAGCAGTTAAGATACTTCATGAGATTTTGCTGGTTTTAATACTTTTTACATACAGCATCAACTTTCAGAGAAAGTGTCTTAGCCAACAGACTATACACAAGTCTAAATAGGGCATGATATTCTTCCCAGGCCTCTTGTTTGAACTAAGACACTGTGCAGAAGGGCACAGAGAATGTAAAGGAAGTGAGAGCAAAAGAGAATAGCACATAAGTTTGAATTATTTGGGTAGGTGTTCAGAAATAGTAAAAATATGCCATCCAAATTTTGCTTTTAAAAAAATATAATTTCTGGACACACTTGTAGGTAAATCTCTTTCCCTGAAAGAGTGGTAGAGCACTGGAACAGACTTCCCAGGGAAGTGGTGGAGTCACTGTCCCTGGAGGCATTCAAGAAACATTTAGATATAATACTGAGGGACATCACAGGATCACAGACTGTTCAGGATTGGAAGGGACCTCAAGGATCATGAATCTCCAACCCCCCTGCCACATGCAGGGCCACCAACCTCCCCATTTAATACTAGATTAGGCTGCCCAGGGCCCCATCCAATCTGGCCTTGAGCACCTCTAGGGAAGGGGCATCCACAACCCCTCTGGGCAGCCTGTTCCAGCACCTCACCACTCTCTCTGTAAAGAACTTGGTTTAAAACATGGTTTAGTGGGCATGGTGGTTGTAGGTAGACAGCTGGACCAGATGATCTTAGAGGTACTTCCCAACCTTAATGTTTCTATGATTCTATGATTATTTAAAAGGATAAATAAATATATAAAAATATTACACTGACAAAGCACAAGTGCACTGGATAAGGTAATAGGACCATATAGAGCTTTCCTTTCTTAGAGAGTAGCAACGAAAGTATAATATGGGGAGGTGACTAGGTTATGATATACACAATCATTCTCTCTACATTCATTCTAATAATGTTCCCAACTTCTATCTGTACTTCAGAGATTTCCTGAACTGTTTATCTATGAAACATTTTTAATAACCATTGATGGAAAAGATACCAAATAGACTTAAATAATTTCCATGATGCATTTTGTCACCTGGTTCTAAATTTACTTCCATTAGCAGTTTATTCAGAGGCACTGCTGAGCCCTTATACTCTCTCCCTTCCTGGTCACAAGTTCTCTTAATTCTCTCTGCATGAATCACAGATTCATCCCAGAAAAAATATTTCAAATATTGTTGCCACTACAAAATCTCCTCCTTTGGTCAATATTTAGACCCACAAGAGCAATTTTAATACAAATCTGATATTTGGAACTGTGCTAGCCAAGAAACCTCTGTACATGCATCGTGGGATTATTTCAGCCCCATTTTAAAGAATTTCTCTGGGTGGTTTAGGAAATATTTTGTTTGTGAGACTTTCTGAACTTGATTGCTGTACTTCCATTTTTATTAGACAAATTTTGATCTATCTAGATGTTTTCTTTTTAAATTGTGTTTTAACTACTGTTTTTCAGAACTCATAGGTCTATTGACAGAAGTATTAATACAAATATTTAATTATTTTTCTTTCTAATAGTGCTTACTCATGCTGTACACATGTATTTACTGCCACAGTTTTGTTGTTATTTTAAATATAAATATTATCTTCCTCAAACAAAAAAAAAAATCATGACTGTTCAGGAAAAGGAAAATAAATAGATATGAAACAAAGAATTCAAAAACAAAAACTGTACTATCTGCTAGAACATGAGTGACCAAGAGAAAGTTCTGCTGACAACATGAACTCAGGAGATATCCTATGAGCAAGAAGATTTGTACTTTCCCTGACTTTCATTTGGTGCCACAGACAAAGAAACTGAGAAGCCTTATGCAATAGGTTCTTCTCTGAGAGAGTGGTCAGGTGCTGGAAAGGGCTGCCCAGGGAATTGGTGGAGTCACTGACCCTGCAAGTGTTCAAGGAACAATTTACATGTAGTACTGAGGAACATGGTTTAGTGAGAAACATGGGTGACAGCTGGACAGCTGGACTGAATGATCTTAGAGGTCTTTTCCAACTTTGGTGATTCTATGATTCAATAAAGTAGCTTTAATGACTTCAATATTTTAATATAGAAAGTTGACGTTCACAGTTATTGCTCACAAAAATAGGAGACATTCATTCTGTATGAGCAATAGAACTTCATTTAGTAGTATCCTTTCACACAAGATCATATTCAAAAGCCCTCCATACTGTTAAATAGTACAGGAATGGATCAGAAAATTCATACAGGAATTGAGGATGATAGAAATTAGGTAGTAAAAAAATGAATGTGTATCTTTTTCCTTTCTAAGTGATAAAAGAGGCAAAAAAAAAAAATAATACAGAGCATAGACACAGATAGACTGTTCTGTATCAAAGATGCTGTTCTGGGAGCAATTCTGTCTGTGGCTAAGTGGTGTTAGGGATAATTCTAAGTGTTTGGTTAGTGTTACGGATAAAGAAAAGACATGATAATATGAAGTAAATCTCCACCAATGACTGAAGCAAAGCATAGGCCTGGATTTGTTTTGTTTTTGTTGGGTTTTTTGTTGTTGTTGTTGTTGTTGTTGTCGTTTCTTTGGATTGTGATACCTGATGCTTCCTGCATTTTGTATACTAAAATCCTGAGTTTATCTACCTACTGCTATTTGAACATTTATAACCGGAAAAAAAATAAGTTGATGCACAAAGGAGATAATCTCAAAGTCCTGGTTCAGGTGCTGAAATGTAAATCCTTGTAATCCTCTCTACATGCTATCCAAAATGCAAGAAACAGACTGGAAAATGGTATCATAGACTTGCTCTTTCTTAGAGTGTAGGATCACTTCAACTATACAAAATTTTCCACTAAGATGCTTGGGATAACAATGGTTAGTAATCTTAAGATACAGTTTGTTCAATGTATGAATAGCATTGCCCTACATGGATATTGGTTGGGGCTGTAATGAGTCCTCTGCAGTCTCTCTCCAGTCCTTCATTTTCATCTTTCAGAAAGAAATCCTCCTTCCTGAGATCTCACCTTTTCAGCAGTCCTGAACTTATCCTTTTTATTTCTGTGATATTGCTCTGGATTTGGAATAACTGGTCTTCCTTCACTTTAGTAGGTTTAGCACATGTAAAAAGGGTTGTTTTTGTTTGCTGCTCTTCCTACCCATCACAGTGTGACTTATTTCCTCTCACAGCACACAAACAGAGGAGCGGCTGAAGGAGCTGGGATTGTTTAGTCTGGAGAAGAGGAGGCTCAGAGGAGACCTCATTGCACTCTACAACTTCCTGAAGGGAGGTTGTGACAAGGAGGGGTTTGGCTCTTCTCCCAGGCAACAAACAGGACCTGAGAAAATGGCCACAAGTTGCACTACAGGAGGTTTAGATTAGACATAAGGAAAAACTTTTTCTCTCAGAGAGCGGTCAGGCATTGGAATGGCCTGCCCGAGGAGGTGGTAGGGTCACCGCCCTTGACAGTGTTCAAGAGGCACCTGGATTAGGAGCTACAAGATATGGTTTAGGGGCTTGTGGTAGCAATGGTAATAGGAGAATGGTTGGACTAGATGATCTTGTAGGTCCTTCCCTTTGTGGTCCTTTGTGATTCTATGATTCTATGACACTAAAAATATTATAAGAGTTTTTCTTGTCTACAGTCCCACAGAATACATAGTCTCTGTGGGTTTGAGATGTCTTTAGGATGCTATCATTGTCTCAACTTCTCAGTTAACTGTGATTATTATAAAAACAAAAACTGTCTTTGAATCTTAGGGAAAAAAAAAAGGGATTAAGAGTAATTCAAATTAACCATTCTGTTACTAACTAGCATAGCCAGATGTGCCACTATTCAAGGAATAGTTTATTATCTCACCACAAAACTGCACTGTACAACTTAGTGTCTGATTTATATCTGTCCTCAACTCATGCACCATCTGCATTTGATAACAAAAATCATCTAATCATACGTAAGAAACAATCACAGATAAAGAAAACAAAACAAAACAAACAAACCTAAGAGTTCAAGGAAAAAGAAAAAAGATCAAGGAATATTTTGAATGTCAAAGAGATGTATAAGTTAACTGTATGTTGACCCATTCTTAAACCAGGTTCAGAAAAAATTCCCCAGACATAGCTCATCTAACCTAATGTATACCAGATGTAGAAGGACACAGAACTCCCTATTTCATACATAATAGTTAATGCAACTTCATCAACTAATAGTACTGACGTCATATATTGAATAGATCATAATCCACGATATAACCTGATACAATAACCTGAGGAATGTTAAGTTCATTCTTACTTCCTGAGAGTGTTATAGACCAAATCATCCAGGATAAAGTTGAAGGATAAGTGGGGTTTGATATGGTTCAATTTGAGTATGACGGATACCCTATACTTATAAGAAAATCAGGAAAAAGGAATTCTTGATGTAAATATTAGAAAATTGCTAATAAATCTACTTTAAAGGAATTTTCTTTAAAATCCTCTTTCACTCTGGAGCCAAGAACTGCCTTCTGGAAGAACACTTCATTTCCCATACGTAACAAAGGCAGATCAAATCCCTAACACGGGAACTGTTATGATGTTTTCAATTAAATACACTGAGTGGGGGACAGACTGGTAGTTAGTTTTCACTACTTGATGAATTTATTATGTATTCTTGAGAGTAATTTTACTGGGAAAATAATTTCTATGTAACTTGGATTACTAGTTACTTATGAATAGCCCCTTTTCTTAAATGTATAGATTTTCACAAGAGTGGAGACAGAGAAAACGTAATATAATACTACAGTTCTTGTCTTATTTTTGCAACATCACCTCACTTCGTGATATCACTTAGTGGCAGTGACCAAAAGCGCTCAAGCTGAAATGATTTCATTTAAGTTGAAAAAGCACCTGCTAACAGAGAGTTCTGTGGACTCTGGAGCTCAATTTTCCCAGTTTGATCTTGTGGGGGAAGATTAAGAAAGGATTGAAAAGATCTTGAGAGCTGAACAGCTCAAATGGATCATCCATCCATGATTTGTGGTGATGAATAGATTCTTCAAGGAGAATAAAGTATAATTGTTACTTAGTATGCGATTTATTAGACCAGATTGCTTAATATGTCAGACCAATATCTTATCTTCCTTCTTATTTTGGACCATGATTTTCTCAAATAAACAGCTAGACAGCTAAATGTGATGATGCTAAATGTATGTATAATGATAAATGATACGTTTCTAACCAAAAACCACAATTATTAAAATTTCTTTAGCATCAGATAGATAAGTTACTTTTAATCTACAGAGAGATTGATTTTGTTCAAAATGATTTAAAATCTGATGCACTATTTCACCAGCCATTCTACATTCTGAGCTTTATGTGCAGTAGTTTCAATGCAATTATGACAGCCAATAAAATCTTCTTTGAGAGTGTTGAGTTCTGTAATTTAATTAAATAATTCATTATATAGGAAGCTATTATTCTTCTTCATTTTAAATCCACACATATTGAGGTATGGGGAAAAAAAAA